>NC_041381.1:280801023-280807013 GCF_002162155.2 Triticum dicoccoides
AAGCTTTATTACAAACCTCTTACAAACCGGAGCCTGTCGCAAGAACCCTCGTGGCTTCGATAGGGAAACGTGTCCCCTTGTAGGCCAAACAATAATCGCTCCCTCTTCTACCCTCATATTTTTTTCTACACGCAACGTGTACGGAACAACGGGAGATTCACACTAAACTTTTAAATTATTCAGGGTTCGTTGACCCTTTTTATTCATTAATTGAGGTTTCTAGGCATTTAATGTCCATAATTCAAATCTGAACTACAAATACATGCTCAAGTGCACCAAAATGTCTAGAAAAAATGTGCATGTGTCCTTGGGGGTGCATGTTTAGGGTTCGTTTGGCCATTGTATATATTACTAATTAAGTTTTCTACGCATTAAATGTAGTCCATAATTCAAATTTGAACTACAAGCACAAAATGGGTGGGAAATCGTACATGTGTCATTGGGTGCATGTTTAGGTCCCATTTAAGGAATGGGAATGAATTACAAACTTGTCATTGTCCTGAAACATTGAGAATCTCGGTTTTTAAATCCTAGTAAATCAAAAACTCAGCCAAAAAACATGAAACTTGGCATGGTTTCATGACATGGTACATATATGCCATGGTAAAAAAATCGTCCAGTTTGAGAAGAGGCGCACAAATTAGTAGCCAACGAAGTCCTTTTTGAAACAATAAGCTGACATGTTAATATCAGAAATGGTTGTATCATATGAACCATGTCAATATTTAACCATACTCAGTGGCGTGCGTCCAACTATTTGGTTAGACGGGACGAGCGCGACAAGTCTGCCGTGCAGGCTTGACGGGACGTGTGCAAGCAGTCCCCCGCGCAGGCTCGACGGGACATGTGCATCCTGTCCACCTCGCAGGCTCGACGGGACACGTGCGAGCAGCAAGGCCGCCCATGCTCACCGGGAAGCGAGCTCTTTGACCTCCATGCACCAGTCGTAGCCTGCCTCGCTCAAAACTTAGCCATTAATGGGTTAATTAAAGCGCCAGACGGAGTTTTTTTAGGGGTGGACGGAGGGTGTTTGGTTGTGATCCGATGGCAGCATTTGCTTTGTTTGTGTTTTCAACTCGTATTCCGCCCTAATTTAAATTGCCACATAGGTCAACGGATAATACGACAACAAATAAAATGGCAAAGGATATTACGATGACAAATTTACAATGACGTAGATAATAATTGTCTTATATATTTCGGATAATTTTAAATGCCACATGTGGAAAAGTTCGGAAGACACGGGGGCAAGAGAAGAAGGAAATCATAGACAACGATCTAGATCGCTACTTTATCTACTCTTCGATGGATCGCCGGGCGATGACATCCTCCAGCTCCTTCCTTATTTCCTCATGGCTTTGCTTGAAAGCAGCCACGGATTCCTCCACCTCCTGCTCGCGCTCGATCCGGATCTTCCTCAAGTCACCCATTAGTTCCTTGACGACCGCTGTCAGCGTCATCCCCGAGGCACTACTCTTCTCATGCAGCATCTTCCAGCCAGCAGCCTCCTCCTCCTTCTCGGTGAGTACCTTGAGGAGCTCCGCATTGTCACCCATCAGGCCAGCGAGAATGTCGTCGTTGCTGACCAAGGACTTCAACAACGCCAGCTCGTCGTGATCGCCGATGCGGCGAGTGCGCTTGTGAGAGCCCTCACATGCCTGTGAGAACTCGTTCGAGGGCTCTGCAGCGCGCCGGTACATCTCTATTGCGGCTGCCGTTTGCGGTGGGACCTCTCTAGTGCTTCAGCGGCCTTGGTCTTTGCTGCCTAGTTATATGCCCACCCGAAACTCCTCCTACCGGTCATGGCGAAACGACTTGATAGGAAAGACCAGTTTTGTAGGTGATGAGGAGAGGAACTATGAAGTAATTTTCGAGTGGGTAGCTTTTATAGCCCGGTGCTAAGTGTGAACACATATTAGCTTGATCTTTGTGAACAGATTTGCAATTACTTATTGCGTTCTAATCTGCAATGTGAGGAGAAACAAAGTCAAAATTTATTGATGGCTCTAGGCCCACAAAGCCCCGTTTTTGTTGTTCTGTCTCATCGCAAACAGCTCTTTTGGATCAACCGTATGCCACGCTCGAAAGCCCAAAACATGGGCCTTTATTCTCGGATGTACGTGTACGCGTCTGCCCACTATCACACACGGTCATGATATCACCATCATGTCCTATGGATGCGCCATCGCGTCTCCCATGGGGTGCCAGAAGGTTGACCACGTGGTTGCTTGCCATGGCGTCCCTGCTTTTTTTATTTTTTTGCGGGTCCGTGGCGTCCCTGCGCGCGCTCTGCTCGCTGTTGAGGAAAATTTACAATGGCAACGGTTAATAATTGTCTTACATATTCAGGATAATTTAAAATGCCACATGCGGCAAGGCACAAAACATTCACGACCTACTTATCCATACAATTATAATAAAATATAAGCTAAAAAACTAAGTCGGCGGCCTTCCGACGACGGTCTTCTCGAACTCATGATCAGCATATCACCCTTGTGGCCGTTCATTATGTGTAACTTGCTAATCATCACACATGAGTACTCGCAAATGCATCATGTGCGATGCTCCTAGCCACCGCAAGCAACTAGTTTGCATTTTTTCAAAGTTTTTTGTACGAACAGAATCACACACGAACTTACTATAGTAACCGTCCGTGTTATAATTTCTCATCCCAGACAGTTCATCTGAGTGGGTTGTTTGCTGTGTATCACACACATCTGGTTTACACGAATCATTTGTGTTCTTTTGGCTAATCGCAAATGCCGCATATCACACACATCTTGTTAAGATGAACCGTTTCCGTTCTCTTGCCTAATCGAAAACGGTTTGTCCGAGTGAACCGTATGTCGTATATCACACACACCTTGATCTGGCTGACCATTTCTGTTGCATTCCCTAATAGCACACAGTTCGTCGGAGGGAACTGTATGCCGTATATCGCACACAAATTGATATGGCTGCCCGTTTCTGTTCTTCTTCCTCATTGGAAACAGTTCTGCTGAATCAAGCGTATGCCCTGCATCGCACACGCAACTAAAATCTGAACCGTGTTTGATGCATCCATCATCGCAAACAATTTGGACATTTTTGACGCTTCTCTGACACCACCGTTTGCGATTATTGCATCGCACACATTTTCTCGAAGGGTCTCTGATCGTAGTGTCACGTTAGCAGCATCCTGCAGTAGTGATGGTGCACACAATGTATGGAATCATGTGAGGTATAATAATTTTCATGGCATGGCATATGAAATGAATTGCACAAATTTTGCAAAGGTAGCATAGCAATATCATCACAAGAGAAACACAAAATGATAACCATGATCTCGTCACCTATGCCATAAGTGCAAATGGGATTTATTTTAATGGGGCATGCATGTTACTTTGAGATTGTAATGATGCCATGTGGGAGATCTCACTCATAGCATATGACAAGTTTAAAGTATTGTCGAACATGATGTGACCAAAAGAATTTTCACATGATATCCTATGGAGCATAGCATCACAACTAGGCAATTCGATATGCTCATCATCATATTCATCATAAATAGGTGGCACAGATAAGCATATAGAAGACATAGTGGTGAATCCATATGGTGATCATCATCATGCAAGCAATCATTTTCAAGGTAGTCCACTAGTGGGACAAGCGAAGAACCATCACCTATGTTACCTTTGGAAATCCACTCATGTGGTGTAGGTGAGGAGGTCGTCATCGTGATGGAACCATGGGGGGGGGGGTGCATCGTCGTCCACCATGGCCATCATCGTCTCCATTGGAGGTATGGACTCGTTGAGGATTGGCGCTTCTTCATGTAGGAAATCTAGCACCAATGAAAACACATTCGAGTAGAGGTTAAGTTGTTAGAAATCATAGTGTCCTCACATGCCCTCTCAACTACCTCACTCACTAAGTGTTGTGTCTCACTCACTCCCACTAAGATGCTCTCACTCGTATGGTTGGTGGAGTCACTCAAATGGCTCTCAACCTCACATATGATGTGTTGTAGGCTCTCGTGTGTGGGGCTTGTGGCGATCACACTCATCCTCTCATAGGAAATGCACTCAATGTCACATGAGTTGGAGTCACTCATATCACTCATAGGGTGGTGGCTATCATCACATGGCAATTGGGGCATCTCATCATATGTGGGTGTCAGAGAGATGTAGGTGCCAATGTCTCCATACTCAACTCCATTCGTCGCCATGTGAAGGGATAGTCCCATGCTCAACCTCCTCATCCATAACGCCTCCAGAGATGAATGACGTAGGAAGTGGCAAATCATCACTCTCCTCTGAGACGAAAGAGAAAATCTCATGAGCGGTCTCATAGCTTGACTCGGAGTATGAGTCCCATTGTGGCGCCGTCTTCATATTGTTGAAGAGGGTCGTGCTTGTCGGTGTGGTGAAAGGGGATGGCCCTTGCTCGGCTGTCTTGTCATCGTCTTGTATGAGGCCCATATGATGTGGCCCCTCGTAGCTCTTCTCCATGATCGAAGGGAATTTCCCATGCTCGGCCATTCTCCTTGAGGGGCTTCCGAAGATGGAAGTGTCACCCTCGCTTGTGGGTGGTCGCCTTGGACTTGACGATGTCGATGTAGGCGTACTCGTGGGAAGTAGGCAAATATGTCGTACGTCCAAAGGCAAAGATGCCTTGATAACACTTGGCGAAGATGCCGAAGTGGTGGTAGCCGTAGCTTCCTCTTGGTGGTGCTCATCTCGCGGTCTTCTATTGTGCTCATGGGGCTTGGTCATAGTTTGATGTAGAGCCTGTTGGGACTTGTCAGTGTGCGCATCCCGAGTGTCGTCGTGTTGATGTTGACGTTGTCGCGCTTGACCTTGTATGCGATGGTGATCATCGTCTCGAAGATGAGGACGTGGTCGAAGTGCGCTTGCCTCGGATGAATGCTTCAAAGATTTGCAACTTGAGTGTTGCCGCCTTGAAGATGACGAAGGGAAAGAATACTTGTAGTTGGCCAACACATGTTGGATATCAGCCATGTGTGTGTCCAACTTTTCATTGATGTGGTCCCTTTTCCTTGCTTCAGAGTGTCCTATGTCAACAGCGAGTCGCTCGATGCGGTCAAAGACTGAAGATGTTGTGCTTGGCCTATCCATCACAAGACTCGAGTAGAGGTGAGTAGGAAAATGAGAGAACAATACCGAAGTTACCTTTTTCGAGGATTGAGGATGTATCGAGTATCACTCAATGTAAAGCTATAATAATAGAATTTCTACTGGGTTTGTTTCTAACACCTACAAAAGGGCTAATCGAGGAGCTTGGTGAGGATGAGTGGCACAAAATTTCAAGCAAATGTTAGTCAAGATATTGATAAGGTTGAGAAGGTTCACAAAATTGCAAGTAAAGCAAATAGATCAAACCCAAGAATATCACTAGGAACACACACATGGAAGATAGATGGGATCCGCACAGCCAAGGAGTGAGCTCAAAATGTGTAACCACGGAAAATGCTCTTGTTGTACGGATGCTAGAGAGACGCTAGCTTGATTGCTCAAATGGGCAAGATACGCTTGTGCACCAACCTATGAGAGAAATGTGTCGTCTTCAATCCCAACTATGCTATGTATGTGGTGACCAAGATGATGTAGCGATGCAAAATGGCTCAATGTTATTGCTTACAAGCTCTTTGTTTCTCCTCTTTTGCTTAAAAGCTTTTTTTCTTCTTATTTTCACTATGCTTGATGCTTGAGCCAAGTATGATATGAGACAAGGATGTAAGATATGAACGGGAGAGACTTATGGCACAATGATGATAGCAATATGATTTGCACTCTAAAAGTAGCTATGCGGAGTAAGCGTATCACAGAGGTGCACAAAGAGCGTGGCCCGACAATTTTCAACTCGCTAGTCTCAATAGGTAAGTGATGCAAAATTGCTCGGGTTATCAAAGCAATGGCAAGGAAATGCACTAGGTATCGTCGAGGTTACCGTCCTTGCTTATGGTTGGTATGAGGATGACGACTCCGAGG
>NC_041381.1:280807023-280809212 GCF_002162155.2 Triticum dicoccoides
AGGACTTTCGGCCACCCCTGTCTACACACAGTGTAAAGGGTTGAGCCCATGTATCCCTTTGCTCCCCTAGACTATATATACTCCTCCTCCGCCCTCTTTGTAAGGTCAGCGTTGGGTTGTCTCATATGTGAGATAGAGCTTCGCTCATCCATCCGGATCTACTCCACCGCAAGGGACTAACACCTCTTCGAAGAAGATCCATTTGGATTCAAGACCCCTAACAGGAAGAACTCAAGACCTCCTCACGGAGAAGAACCGGTTACCCTATGTATCGTCCCTTGTTGGATTCGGATCGTGTATCTCTTTGTGTTTCGAGGATCTAGCATATGTGTGACCATCTCTTGTTGGTTGAGTGATTTCTCTTGTGTTTCCCCTCATTTTCCCCTCGTGTTTTTCATGTTCTTCGTAGGATCCCCTGCAATCGTGAAAGATCGAGCATCTAGGGTTCCACCCTACATCATGTCCCCCTTGTTGTCAAAACATAATCACGACCTCTTTTTGCCTAGTATTTTCTTCTACGGGCAACATGGAACTACATGATATCCATGCTGAAATTTAAACTTATTCAGGGTTCTTTGGCCTTTTTATAGACTAATTGAGTTTCCTAGGAATCTAATGTCCAGAATTGAAATCTGAACTACAAATACATGATCAAGTTCACCAAAATGGCTAGAAAAATTGTACATGCATGTGTCCTTGGGTGCATGTTTAATTAGGTCCCATGCCAGGAATGGGAACGAATTACAACCGTGCTGGCGTCCTGGCTCATCCTCAAACATTTGGAATCTCGGGTTATAAATCCCCATAAGATCCAAATCTCACCAGAAAGTCATCAAAGGTGGCATGGTGTCACGTCATGGCACATATATGTGGTGGTAAAGACATTGCCAATTTGGGCCAAGCTTTATTACAAACCTCTTACAAACTGGGGCTTCTCTCAAGGAAGCCTAATGGTCCCGATAAGGAAACGTGTTCCCCTTGTGGCGAATCGTAGTCGCTCCCTCTTTTCGCCTTGTATTTTCTTCTACGGGCAACATGGAACGACATGATATCCATGCTGAAATTTAAACTTATTCAGTGTTTGTTTGGCCTTTTTATACACTAATTGAGTTTCCTAGGCATTTAATGTCCATAATTCAAATCTGAAGTAGAAATACATGCTCCAATTCACCAAAATGGCTAGAAACATTATACATGCATATGTCCTTAGGTGCATGTTTAGGTCCCATGCAAGGAATGGGAACGAATTGCAACCTGACCGGTGTATTGGCTCGTCCTCAAACATTTGGAATCTCGGTTTTAAATCCCCATAAATCCAAAACTCACCAGAAAGTCATTAAAGTTGGCATGGTGTCACGTCATGGCACATATTTGTCATGGTAAAAACATTGCCAATTTGGGCCAAGCTTTATTACAAACCTCTTACAAACCGGAGCCTGTCGCAAGAACCCTCGTGGCTTCGATAGGGAAACGTGTCCCCTTGTAGGCCAAACAATAATCGCTCCCTCTTCTACCCTCATATTTTTTTCTACACGCAACGTGTACGGAACAACGGGAGATTCACACTAAACTTTTAAATTATTCAGGGTTCGTTGACCCTTTTTATTCATTAATTGAGGTTTCTAGGCATTTAATGTCCATAATTCAAATCTGAACTACAAATACATGCTCAAGTGCACCAAAATGTCTAGAAAAAATGTGCATGTGTCCTTGGGGGTGCATGTTTAGGGTTCGTTTGGCCATTGTATATATTACTAATTAAGTTTTCTACGCATTAAATGTAGTCCATAATTCAAATTTGAACTACAAGCACAAAATGGGTGGGAAATCGTACATGTGTCATTGGGTGCATGTTTAGGTCCCATTTAAGGAATGGGAATGAATTACAAACTTGTCATTGTCCTGAAACATTGAGAATCTCGGTTTTTAAATCCTAGTAAATCAAAAACTCAGCCAAAAAACATGAAACTTGGCATGGTTTCATGACATGGTACATATATGCCATGGTAAAAAAATCGTCCAGTTTGAGAAGAGGCGCACAAATTAGTAGCCAACGAAGTCCTTTTTGAAACAATAAGCTGACATGTTAATATCAGAAATGGTTGTATCATATGAACCATGTCAATATTTAACCATACTCAGTGGCGTGCGTCCAACTATTTGGTTAGACGGGACGAGCGCGACAAGTC
>NC_041381.1:280812180-280818170 GCF_002162155.2 Triticum dicoccoides
AAGCTTTATTACAAACCTCTTACAAACCGGAGCCTGTCGCAAGAACCCTCGTGGCTTCGATAGGGAAACGTGTCCCCTTGTAGGCCAAACAATAATCGCTCCCTCTTCTACCCTCATATTTTTTTCTACACGCAACGTGTACGGAACAACGGGAGATTCACACTAAACTTTTAAATTATTCAGGGTTCGTTGACCCTTTTTATTCATTAATTGAGGTTTCTAGGCATTTAATGTCCATAATTCAAATCTGAACTACAAATACATGCTCAAGTGCACCAAAATGTCTAGAAAAAATGTGCATGTGTCCTTGGGGGTGCATGTTTAGGGTTCGTTTGGCCATTGTATATATTACTAATTAAGTTTTCTACGCATTAAATGTAGTCCATAATTCAAATTTGAACTACAAGCACAAAATGGGTGGGAAATCGTACATGTGTCATTGGGTGCATGTTTAGGTCCCATTTAAGGAATGGGAATGAATTACAAACTTGTCATTGTCCTGAAACATTGAGAATCTCGGTTTTTAAATCCTAGTAAATCAAAAACTCAGCCAAAAAACATGAAACTTGGCATGGTTTCATGACATGGTACATATATGCCATGGTAAAAAAATCGTCCAGTTTGAGAAGAGGCGCACAAATTAGTAGCCAACGAAGTCCTTTTTGAAACAATAAGCTGACATGTTAATATCAGAAATGGTTGTATCATATGAACCATGTCAATATTTAACCATACTCAGTGGCGTGCGTCCAACTATTTGGTTAGACGGGACGAGCGCGACAAGTCCGCCGTGCAGGCTTGACGGGACGTGTGCAAGCAGTCCCCCGCGCAGGCTCGACGGGACATGTGCATCCTGTCCACCTCGCAGGCTCGACGGGACACGTGCGAGCAGCAAGGCCGCCCATGCTCACCGGGAAGCGAGCTCTTTGACCTCCATGCACCAGTCGTAGCCTGCCTCGCTCAAAACTTAGCCATTAATGGGTTAATTAAAGCGCCAGACGGAGTTTTTTTAGGGGTGGATGGAGGGTGTTTGGTTGTGATCCGATGGCAGCATTTGCTTTGTTTGTGTTTTCAACTCGTATTCCGCCCTAATTTAAATTGCCACATAGGTCAACGGATAATACGACAACAAATAAAATGGCAAAGGATATTACGATGACAAATTTACAATGACGTAGATAATAATTGTCTTATATATTTCGGATAATTTTAAATGCCACATGTGGAAAAGTTCGGAAGACACGGGGGCAAGAGAAGAAGGAAATCATAGACAACGATCTAGATCGCTACTTTATCTACTCTTCGATGGATCGCCGGGCGATGACATCCTCCAGCTCCTTCCTTATTTCCTCATGGCTTTGCTTGAAAGCAGCCACGGATTCCTCCACCTCCTGCTCGCGCTCGATCCGGATCTTCCTCAAGTCACCCATTAGTTCCTTGACGACCGCTGTCAGCGTCATCCCCGAGGCACTACTCTTCTCATGCAGCATCTTCCAGCCAGCAGCCTCCTCCTCCTTCTCGGTGAGTACCTTGAGGAGCTCCGCATTGTCACCCATCAGGCCAGCGAGAATGTCGTCGTTGCTGACCAAGGACTTCAACAACGCCAGCTCGTCGTGATCGCCGATGCGGCGAGTGCGCTTGTGAGAGCCCTCACATGCCTGTGAGAACTCGTTCGAGGGCTCTGCAGCGCGCCGGTACATCTCTATTGCGGCTGCCGTTTGCGGTGGGACCTCTCTAGTGCTTCAGCGGCCTTGGTCTTTGCTGCCTAGTTATATGCCCACCCGAAACTCCTCCTACCGGTCATGGCGAAACGACTTGATAGGAAAGACCAGTTTTGTAGGTGATGAGGAGAGGAACTATGAAGTAATTTTCGAGTGGGTAGCTTTTATAGCCCGGTGCTAAGTGTGAACACATATTAGCTTGATCTTTGTGAACAGATTTGCAATTACTTATTGCGTTCTAATCTGCAATGTGAGGAGAAACAAAGTCAAAATTTATTGATGGCTCTAGGCCCACAAAGCCCCGTTTTTGTTGTTCTGTCTCATCGCAAACAGCTCTTTTGGATCAACCGTATGCCACGCTCGAAAGCCCAAAACATGGGCCTTTATTCTCGGATGTACGTGTACGCGTCTGCCCACTATCACACACGGTCATGATATCACCATCATGTCCTATGGATGCGCCATCGCGTCTCCCATGGGGTGCCAGAAGGTTGACCACGTGGTTGCTTGCCATGGCGTCCCTGCTTTTTTTATTTTTTTGCGGGTCCGTGGCGTCCCTGCGCGCGCTCTGCTCGCTGTTGAGGAAAATTTACAATGGCAACGGTTAATAATTGTCTTACATATTCAGGATAATTTAAAATGCCACATGCGGCAAGGCACAAAACATTCACGACCTACTTATCCATACAATTATAATAAAATATAAGCTAAAAAACTAAGTCGGCGGCCTTCCGACGACGGTCTTCTCGAACTCATGATCAGCATATCACCCTTGTGGCCGTTCATTATGTGTAACTTGCTAATCATCACACATGAGTACTCGCAAATGCATCATGTGCGATGCTCCTAGCCACCGCAAGCAACTAGTTTGCATTTTTTCAAAGTTTTTTGTACGAACAGAATCACACACGAACTTACTATAGTAACCGTCCGTGTTATAATTTCTCATCCCAGACAGTTCATCTGAGTGGGTTGTTTGCTGTGTATCACACACATCTGGTTTACACGAATCATTTGTGTTCTTTTGGCTAATCGCAAATGCCGCATATCACACACATCTTGTTAAGATGAACCGTTTCCGTTCTCTTGCCTAATCGAAAACGGTTTGTCCGAGTGAACCGTATGTCGTATATCACACACACCTTGATCTGGCTGACCATTTCTGTTGCATTCCCTAATAGCACACAGTTCGTCGGAGGGAACTGTATGCCGTATATCGCACACAAATTGATATGGCTGCCCGTTTCTGTTCTTCTTCCTCATTGGAAACAGTTCTGCTGAATCAAGCGTATGCCCTGCATCGCACACGCAACTAAAATCTGAACCGTGTTTGATGCATCCATCATCGCAAACAATTTGGACATTTTTGACGCTTCTCTGACACCACCGTTTGCGATTATTGCATCGCACACATTTTCTCGAAGGGTCTCTGATCGTAGTGTCACGTTAGCAGCATCCTGCAGTAGTGATGGTGCACACAATGTATGGAATCATGTGAGGTATAATAATTTTCATGGCATGGCATATGAAATGAATTGCACAAATTTTGCAAAGGTAGCATAGCAATATCATCACAAGAGAAACACAAAATGATAACCATGATCTCGTCACCTATGCCATAAGTGCAAATGGGATTTATTTTAATGGGGCATGCATGTTACTTTGAGATTGTAATGATGCCATGTGGGAGATCTCACTCATAGCATATGACAAGTTTAAAGTATTGTCGAACATGATGTGACCAAAAGAATTTTCACATGATATCCTATGGAGCATAGCATCACAACTAGGCAATTCGATATGCTCATCATCATATTCATCATAAATAGGTGGCACAGATAAGCATATAGAAGACATAGTGGTGAATCCATATGGTGATCATCATCATGCAAGCAATCATTTTCAAGGTAGTCCACTAGTGGGACAAGCGAAGAACCATCACCTATGTTACCTTTGGAAATCCACTCATGTGGTGTAGGTGAGGAGGTCGTCATCGTGATGGAACCATGGGGGGGGGGGTGCATCGTCGTCCACCATGGCCATCATCGTCTCCATTGGAGGTATGGACTCGTTGAGGATTGGCGCTTCTTCATGTAGGAAATCTAGCACCAATGAAAACACATTCGAGTAGAGGTTAAGTTGTTAGAAATCATAGTGTCCTCACATGCCCTCTCAACTACCTCACTCACTAAGTGTTGTGTCTCACTCACTCCCACTAAGATGCTCTCACTCGTATGGTTGGTGGAGTCACTCAAATGGCTCTCAACCTCACATATGATGTGTTGTAGGCTCTCGTGTGTGGGGCTTGTGGCGATCACACTCATCCTCTCATAGGAAATGCACTCAATGTCACATGAGTTGGAGTCACTCATATCACTCATAGGGTGGTGGCTATCATCACATGGCAATTGGGGCATCTCATCATATGTGGGTGTCAGAGAGATGTAGGTGCCAATGTCTCCATACTCAACTCCATTCGTCGCCATGTGAAGGGATAGTCCCATGCTCAACCTCCTCATCCATAACGCCTCCAGAGATGAATGACGTAGGAAGTGGCAAATCATCACTCTCCTCTGAGACGAAAGAGAAAATCTCATGAGCGGTCTCATAGCTTGACTCGGAGTATGAGTCCCATTGTGGCGCCGTCTTCATATTGTTGAAGAGGGTCGTGCTTGTCGGTGTGGTGAAAGGGGATGGCCCTTGCTCGGCTGTCTTGTCATCGTCTTGTATGAGGCCCATATGATGTGGCCCCTCGTAGCTCTTCTCCATGATCGAAGGGAATTTCCCATGCTCGGCCATTCTCCTTGAGGGGCTTCCGAAGATGGAAGTGTCACCCTCGCTTGTGGGTGGTCGCCTTGGACTTGACGATGTCGATGTAGGCGTACTCGTGGGAAGTAGGCAAATATGTCGTACGTCCAAAGGCAAAGATGCCTTGATAACACTTGGCGAAGATGCCGAAGTGGTGGTAGCCGTAGCTTCCTCTTGGTGGTGCTCATCTCGCGGTCTTCTATTGTGCTCATGGGGCTTGGTCATAGTTTGATGTAGAGCCTGTTGGGACTTGTCAGTGTGCGCATCCCGAGTGTCGTCGTGTTGATGTTGACGTTGTCGCGCTTGACCTTGTATGCGATGGTGATCATCGTCTCGAAGATGAGGACGTGGTCGAAGTGCGCTTGCCTCGGATGAATGCTTCAAAGATTTGCAACTTGAGTGTTGCCGCCTTGAAGATGACGAAGGGAAAGAATACTTGTAGTTGGCCAACACATGTTGGATATCAGCCATGTGTGTGTCCAACTTTTCATTGATGTGGTCCCTTTTCCTTGCTTCAGAGTGTCCTATGTCAACAGCGAGTCGCTCGATGCGGTCAAAGACTGAAGATGTTGTGCTTGGCCTATCCATCACAAGACTCGAGTAGAGGTGAGTAGGAAAATGAGAGAACAATACCGAAGTTACCTTTTTCGAGGATTGAGGATGTATCGAGTATCACTCAATGTAAAGCTATAATAATAGAATTTCTACTGGGTTTGTTTCTAACACCTACAAAAGGGCTAATCGAGGAGCTTGGTGAGGATGAGTGGCACAAAATTTCAAGCAAATGTTAGTCAAGATATTGATAAGGTTGAGAAGGTTCACAAAATTGCAAGTAAAGCAAATAGATCAAACCCAAGAATATCACTAGGAACACACACATGGAAGATAGATGGGATCCGCACAGCCAAGGAGTGAGCTCAAAATGTGTAACCACGGAAAATGCTCTTGTTGTACGGATGCTAGAGAGACGCTAGCTTGATTGCTCAAATGGGCAAGATACGCTTGTGCACCAACCTATGAGAGAAATGTGTCGTCTTCAATCCCAACTATGCTATGTATGTGGTGACCAAGATGATGTAGCGATGCAAAATGGCTCAATGTTATTGCTTACAAGCTCTTTGTTTCTCCTCTTTTGCTTAAAAGCTTTTTTTCTTCTTATTTTCACTATGCTTGATGCTTGAGCCAAGTATGATATGAGACAAGGATGTAAGATATGAACGGGAGAGACTTATGGCACAATGATGATAGCAATATGATTTGCACTCTAAAAGTAGCTATGCGGAGTAAGCGTATCACAGAGGTGCACAAAGAGCGTGGCCCGACAATTTTCAACTCGCTAGTCTCAATAGGTAAGTGATGCAAAATTGCTCGGGTTATCAAAGCAATGGCAAGGAAATGCACTAGGTATCGTCG
Organism: Triticum dicoccoides; assembly: GCF_002162155.2. Lineage (NCBI taxonomy): Eukaryota > Viridiplantae > Streptophyta > Magnoliopsida > Poales > Poaceae > Triticum > Triticum dicoccoides. The sequence goes on from NC_041381.1 coordinate 280,818,123, forward strand.
AGGTTACCGTCCTTGCTTATGGTTGGTATGAGGATGACGACTCCGAGG
>NC_041381.1:280818180-280820369 GCF_002162155.2 Triticum dicoccoides
AGGACTTTCGGCCACCCCTGTCTACACACAGTGTAAAGGGTTGAGCCCATGTATCCCTTTGCTCCCCTAGACTATATATACTCCTCCTCCGCCCTCTTTGTAAGGTCAGCGTTGGGTTGTCTCATATGTGAGATAGAGCTTCGCTCATCCATCCGGATCTACTCCACCGCAAGGGACTAACACCTCTTCGAAGAAGATCCATTTGGATTCAAGACCCCTAACAGGAAGAACTCAAGACCTCCTCACGGAGAAGAACCGGTTACCCTATGTATCGTCCCTTGTTGGATTCGGATCGTGTATCTCTTTGTGTTTCGAGGATCTAGCATATGTGTGACCATCTCTTGTTGGTTGAGTGATTTCTCTTGTGTTTCCCCTCATTTTCCCCTCGTGTTTTTCATGTTCTTCGTAGGATCCCCTGCAATCGTGAAAGATCGAGCATCTAGGGTTCCACCCTACATCATGTCCCCCTTGTTGTCAAAACATAATCACGACCTCTTTTTGCCTAGTATTTTCTTCTACGGGCAACATGGAACTACATGATATCCATGCTGAAATTTAAACTTATTCAGGGTTCTTTGGCCTTTTTATAGACTAATTGAGTTTCCTAGGAATCTAATGTCCAGAATTGAAATCTGAACTACAAATACATGATCAAGTTCACCAAAATGGCTAGAAAAATTGTACATGCATGTGTCCTTGGGTGCATGTTTAATTAGGTCCCATGCCAGGAATGGGAACGAATTACAACCGTGCTGGCGTCCTGGCTCATCCTCAAACATTTGGAATCTCGGGTTATAAATCCCCATAAGATCCAAATCTCACCAGAAAGTCATCAAAGGTGGCATGGTGTCACGTCATGGCACATATATGTGGTGGTAAAGACATTGCCAATTTGGGCCAAGCTTTATTACAAACCTCTTACAAACTGGGGCTTCTCTCAAGGAAGCCTAATGGTCCCGATAAGGAAACGTGTTCCCCTTGTGGCGAATCGTAGTCGCTCCCTCTTTTCGCCTTGTATTTTCTTCTACGGGCAACATGGAACGACATGATATCCATGCTGAAATTTAAACTTATTCAGTGTTTGTTTGGCCTTTTTATACACTAATTGAGTTTCCTAGGCATTTAATGTCCATAATTCAAATCTGAAGTAGAAATACATGCTCCAATTCACCAAAATGGCTAGAAACATTATACATGCATATGTCCTTAGGTGCATGTTTAGGCCCCATGCAAGGAATGGGAACGAATTGCAACCTGACCGGTGTATTGGCTCGTCCTCAAACATTTGGAATCTCGGTTTTAAATCCCCATAAATCCAAAACTCACCAGAAAGTCATTAAAGTTGGCATGGTGTCACGTCATGGCACATATTTGTCATGGTAAAAACATTGCCAATTTGGGCGAAGCTTTATTACAAACCTCTTACAAACCGGAGCCTGTCGCAAGAACCCTCGTGGCTTCGATAGGGAAACGTGTCCCCTTGTAGGCCAAACAATAATCGCTCCCTCTTCTACCCTCATATTTTTTTCTACACGCAACGTGTACGGAACAACGGGAGATTCACACTAAACTTTTAAATTATTCAGGGTTCGTTGACCCTTTTTATTCATTAATTGAGGTTTCTAGGCATTTAATGTCCATAATTCAAATCTGAACTACAAATACATGCTCAAGTGCACCAAAATGTCTAGAAAAAATGTGCATGTGTCCTTGGGGGTGCATGTTTAGGGTTCGTTTGGCCATTGTATATATTACTAATTAAGTTTTCTACGCATTAAATGTAGTCCATAATTCAAATTTGAACTACAAGCACAAAATGGGTGGGAAATCGTACATGTGTCATTGGGTGCATGTTTAGGTCCCATTTAAGGAATGGGAATGAATTACAAACTTGTCATTGTCCTGAAACATTGAGAATCTCGGTTTTTAAATCCTAGTAAATCAAAAACTCAGCCAAAAAACATGAAACTTGGCATGGTTTCATGACATGGTACATATATGCCATGGTAAAAAAATCGTCCAGTTTGAGAAGAGGCGCACAAATTAGTAGCCAACGAAGTCCTTTTTGAAACAATAAGCTGACATGTTAATATCAGAAATGGTTGTATCATATGAACCATGTCAATATTTAACCATACTCAGTGGCGTGCGTCCAACTATTTGGTTAGACGGGACGAGCGCGACAAGTC
>NC_041381.1:280820379-280825608 GCF_002162155.2 Triticum dicoccoides
GGAGGGTGTTTGGTTGTGATCCGATGGCAGCATTTGCTTTGTTTGTGTTTTCAACTCGTATTCCGCCCTAATTTAAATTGCCACATAGGTCAACGGATAATACGACAACAAATAAAATGGCAAAGGATATTACGATGACAAATTTACAATGACGTAGATAATAATTGTCTTATATATTTCGGATAATTTTAAATGCCACATGTGGAAAAGTTCGGAAGACACGGGGGCAAGAGAAGAAGGAAATCATAGACAACGATCTAGATCGCTACTTTATCTACTCTTCGATGGATCGCCGGGCGATGACATCCTCCAGCTCCTTCCTTATTTCCTCATGGCTTTGCTTGAAAGCAGCCACGGATTCCTCCACCTCCTGCTCGCGCTCGATCCGGATCTTCCTCAAGTCACCCATTAGTTCCTTGACGACCGCTGTCAGCGTCATCCCCGAGGCACTACTCTTCTCATGCAGCATCTTCCAGCCAGCAGCCTCCTCCTCCTTCTCGGTGAGTACCTTGAGGAGCTCCGCATTGTCACCCATCAGGCCAGCGAGAATGTCGTCGTTGCTGACCAAGGACTTCAACAACGCCAGCTCGTCGTGATCGCCGATGCGGCGAGTGCGCTTGTGAGAGCCCTCACATGCCTGTGAGAACTCGTTCGAGGGCTCTGCAGCGCGCCGGTACATCTCTATTGCGGCTGCCGTTTGCGGTGGGACCTCTCTAGTGCTTCAGCGGCCTTGGTCTTTGCTGCCTAGTTATATGCCCACCCGAAACTCCTCCTACCGGTCATGGCGAAACGACTTGATAGGAAAGACCAGTTTTGTAGGTGATGAGGAGAGGAACTATGAAGTAATTTTCGAGTGGGTAGCTTTTATAGCCCGGTGCTAAGTGTGAACACATATTAGCTTGATCTTTGTGAACAGATTTGCAATTACTTATTGCGTTCTAATCTGCAATGTGAGGAGAAACAAAGTCAAAATTTATTGATGGCTCTAGGCCCACAAAGCCCCGTTTTTGTTGTTCTGTCTCATCGCAAACAGCTCTTTTGGATCAACCGTATGCCACGCTCGAAAGCCCAAAACATGGGCCTTTATTCTCGGATGTACGTGTACGCGTCTGCCCACTATCACACACGGTCATGATATCACCATCATGTCCTATGGATGCGCCATCGCGTCTCCCATGGGGTGCCAGAAGGTTGACCACGTGGTTGCTTGCCATGGCGTCCCTGCTTTTTTTATTTTTTTGCGGGTCCGTGGCGTCCCTGCGCGCGCTCTGCTCGCTGTTGAGGAAAATTTACAATGGCAACGGTTAATAATTGTCTTACATATTCAGGATAATTTAAAATGCCACATGCGGCAAGGCACAAAACATTCACGACCTACTTATCCATACAATTATAATAAAATATAAGCTAAAAAACTAAGTCGGCGGCCTTCCGACGACGGTCTTCTCGAACTCATGATCAGCATATCACCCTTGTGGCCGTTCATTATGTGTAACTTGCTAATCATCACACATGAGTACTCGCAAATGCATCATGTGCGATGCTCCTAGCCACCGCAAGCAACTAGTTTGCATTTTTTCAAAGTTTTTTGTACGAACAGAATCACACACGAACTTACTATAGTAACCGTCCGTGTTATAATTTCTCATCCCAGACAGTTCATCTGAGTGGGTTGTTTGCTGTGTATCACACACATCTGGTTTACACGAATCATTTGTGTTCTTTTGGCTAATCGCAAATGCCGCATATCACACACATCTTGTTAAGATGAACCGTTTCCGTTCTCTTGCCTAATCGAAAACGGTTTGTCCGAGTGAACCGTATGTCGTATATCACACACACCTTGATCTGGCTGACCATTTCTGTTGCATTCCCTAATAGCACACAGTTCGTCGGAGGGAACTGTATGCCGTATATCGCACACAAATTGATATGGCTGCCCGTTTCTGTTCTTCTTCCTCATTGGAAACAGTTCTGCTGAATCAAGCGTATGCCCTGCATCGCACACGCAACTAAAATCTGAACCGTGTTTGATGCATCCATCATCGCAAACAATTTGGACATTTTTGACGCTTCTCTGACACCACCGTTTGCGATTATTGCATCGCACACATTTTCTCGAAGGGTCTCTGATCGTAGTGTCACGTTAGCAGCATCCTGCAGTAGTGATGGTGCACACAATGTATGGAATCATGTGAGGTATAATAATTTTCATGGCATGGCATATGAAATGAATTGCACAAATTTTGCAAAGGTAGCATAGCAATATCATCACAAGAGAAACACAAAATGATAACCATGATCTCGTCACCTATGCCATAAGTGCAAATGGGATTTATTTTAATGGGGCATGCATGTTACTTTGAGATTGTAATGATGCCATGTGGGAGATCTCACTCATAGCATATGACAAGTTTAAAGTATTGTCGAACATGATGTGACCAAAAGAATTTTCACATGATATCCTATGGAGCATAGCATCACAACTAGGCAATTCGATATGCTCATCATCATATTCATCATAAATAGGTGGCACAGATAAGCATATAGAAGACATAGTGGTGAATCCATATGGTGATCATCATCATGCAAGCAATCATTTTCAAGGTAGTCCACTAGTGGGACAAGCGAAGAACCATCACCTATGTTACCTTTGGAAATCCACTCATGTGGTGTAGGTGAGGAGGTCGTCATCGTGATGGAACCATGGGGGGGGGGGTGCATCGTCGTCCACCATGGCCATCATCGTCTCCATTGGAGGTATGGACTCGTTGAGGATTGGCGCTTCTTCATGTAGGAAATCTAGCACCAATGAAAACACATTCGAGTAGAGGTTAAGTTGTTAGAAATCATAGTGTCCTCACATGCCCTCTCAACTACCTCACTCACTAAGTGTTGTGTCTCACTCACTCCCACTAAGATGCTCTCACTCGTATGGTTGGTGGAGTCACTCAAATGGCTCTCAACCTCACATATGATGTGTTGTAGGCTCTCGTGTGTGGGGCTTGTGGCGATCACACTCATCCTCTCATAGGAAATGCACTCAATGTCACATGAGTTGGAGTCACTCATATCACTCATAGGGTGGTGGCTATCATCACATGGCAATTGGGGCATCTCATCATATGTGGGTGTCAGAGAGATGTAGGTGCCAATGTCTCCATACTCAACTCCATTCGTCGCCATGTGAAGGGATAGTCCCATGCTCAACCTCCTCATCCATAACGCCTCCAGAGATGAATGACGTAGGAAGTGGCAAATCATCACTCTCCTCTGAGACGAAAGAGAAAATCTCATGAGCGGTCTCATAGCTTGACTCGGAGTATGAGTCCCATTGTGGCGCCGTCTTCATATTGTTGAAGAGGGTCGTGCTTGTCGGTGTGGTGAAAGGGGATGGCCCTTGCTCGGCTGTCTTGTCATCGTCTTGTATGAGGCCCATATGATGTGGCCCCTCGTAGCTCTTCTCCATGATCGAAGGGAATTTCCCATGCTCGGCCATTCTCCTTGAGGGGCTTCCGAAGATGGAAGTGTCACCCTCGCTTGTGGGTGGTCGCCTTGGACTTGACGATGTCGATGTAGGCGTACTCGTGGGAAGTAGGCAAATATGTCGTACGTCCAAAGGCAAAGATGCCTTGATAACACTTGGCGAAGATGCCGAAGTGGTGGTAGCCGTAGCTTCCTCTTGGTGGTGCTCATCTCGCGGTCTTCTATTGTGCTCATGGGGCTTGGTCATAGTTTGATGTAGAGCCTGTTGGGACTTGTCAGTGTGCGCATCCCGAGTGTCGTCGTGTTGATGTTGACGTTGTCGCGCTTGACCTTGTATGCGATGGTGATCATCGTCTCGAAGATGAGGACGTGGTCGAAGTGCGCTTGCCTCGGATGAATGCTTCAAAGATTTGCAACTTGAGTGTTGCCGCCTTGAAGATGACGAAGGGAAAGAATACTTGTAGTTGGCCAACACATGTTGGATATCAGCCATGTGTGTGTCCAACTTTTCATTGATGTGGTCCCTTTTCCTTGCTTCAGAGTGTCCTATGTCAACAGCGAGTCGCTCGATGCGGTCAAAGACTGAAGATGTTGTGCTTGGCCTATCCATCACAAGACTCGAGTAGAGGTGAGTAGGAAAATGAGAGAACAATACCGAAGTTACCTTTTTCGAGGATTGAGGATGTATCGAGTATCACTCAATGTAAAGCTATAATAATAGAATTTCTACTGGGTTTGTTTCTAACACCTACAAAAGGGCTAATCGAGGAGCTTGGTGAGGATGAGTGGCACAAAATTTCAAGCAAATGTTAGTCAAGATATTGATAAGGTTGAGAAGGTTCACAAAATTGCAAGTAAAGCAAATAGATCAAACCCAAGAATATCACTAGGAACACACACATGGAAGATAGATGGGATCCGCACAGCCAAGGAGTGAGCTCAAAATGTGTAACCACGGAAAATGCTCTTGTTGTACGGATGCTAGAGAGACGCTAGCTTGATTGCTCAAATGGGCAAGATACGCTTGTGCACCAACCTATGAGAGAAATGTGTCGTCTTCAATCCCAACTATGCTATGTATGTGGTGACCAAGATGATGTAGCGATGCAAAATGGCTCAATGTTATTGCTTACAAGCTCTTTGTTTCTCCTCTTTTGCTTAAAAGCTTTTTTTCTTCTTATTTTCACTATGCTTGATGCTTGAGCCAAGTATGATATGAGACAAGGATGTAAGATATGAACGGGAGAGACTTATGGCACAATGATGATAGCAATATGATTTGCACTCTAAAAGTAGCTATGCGGAGTAAGCGTATCACAGAGGTGCACAAAGAGCGTGGCCCGACAATTTTCAACTCGCTAGTCTCAATAGGTAAGTGATGCAAAATTGCTCGGGTTATCAAAGCAATGGCAAGGAAATGCACTAGGTATCGTCGAGGTTACCGTCCTTGCTTATGGTTGGTATGAGGATGACGACTCCGAGGCAATGATGAATGGCGGTGATGTCGATGTCACACGTTCCTAAGTAGCCGAAACACCTTAGGAAATGGAAACCACAACTCAAAATCGGTCAAATGCGAAAGATGATTGTTTTAATGGTGTAACTTTTTATGGAGGAAAATGGTGGTGGTAATGATATATGTGGATGGGGGATGTCAAGAGCTTCCAAACGAGCTAAGGAACACGAAAAACGGACTTGGGACGTGAAAGTTATGGCCAAAATGGAGTTGTAGTTGGGCTGATT
>NC_041381.1:280825767-280861175 GCF_002162155.2 Triticum dicoccoides
GCCCGGAGGTCACGGATTTGGGCGGAAATTTTTGGGAAATGGCCAAATTCAGTGGATTTCATGGTGGGAAGGGTGGGGATGAAGGTGTAGGGGCTAGATCCACTTGCGAGACAACAAATCCATGGACCAAAACAACCAAATCTCACAAGATCCAACAAATTGCAAGAAAAATTTTTGGGCCTATTTTTGTGGGGATTTTTGAATTACAAAAAAACAACAAAATCAAGCTAGCAAATGGGGGTAGGGACTCCAAGATGTGAATCAACCTTGCTCATGATTCCAAGATGTCGTAGGGTAAAACTCTAGAGGGGATCTTTTCACACTTGGAGGGGGGAAAGTGAGGAACACACAAGAACACAAGAGGACAATTACTCAAACAAACACAAATAACATATCCACTAGAGTAGCATACATGAGATCCACAAGCATACAAGAACAATTCAAGCAAAAAAGCACAAGGGTAAGGTTCTTCCCACTAGGTGAGGTCTTGAATCCACAAGAGGATCTTCTCACTACAAAAAAAAGACACATCGGTGACATTTTGGGCCGAACGATTTTTTGTGTGTCATACTTATGACACTTCTATGACGATAATTGTGACAAAACCCGGTATCATCATAGATGTGGTGGGATCCTACTTCTATGACAAAAAATCATGACAGAAAATGGGCTTTTCGTCCTGGGCGGGCCGGAGACGTAGCCACATGACATTCTTTGGGCCGTCCATGATGGAAAAAAACATGGTAGAAGCGAGGGCGAGGAAAATATCGGGGTGTTCTTGGTTACGGTGGGTGGTCGGGGCCGAGCGAAGCATGGAGGTTTGCGCGTTTCTCTCGTACACGCACGCGCGTGGATGCGAAGCATTGGGCTCTAACTGAACCCGAGCGAGGCGTTCGCCTACTGAACCCAAGCGAGTGCACTGCAGGCTACGCTTTACTGAACCCGAGCGATCGATCGATGGCTGTTAACTGAACCCGATTGAGTGATTCCTTCGTTACTGCTGCTAACTGAAGCCGATTGATGCTGCCTCTGGTTGAACAGTGAGCGTTGTTGGGGGGGGGTTGCATGAACGGTTCCAGGTGGGGGTTGGATGAACAGGACCCTGTGGTGTTGCCGCTGGATGTACAAGACCCTGATCGATCGAGCCAGTTGGGCGTGGATGAACAGGACCCCATGGAGGGCTGGATGAACAGGACCCCGTGGAGGGAAGGTTGAACAGTAGCCGGTGGAGGGCCGGTTGGACAGTAGCCGATGGAGGGTGATACGTCTCCAACGTATCTATAATTTTTGATTGTTCCATGCTATTATATTATATGTTTTGGATGTTTAATGGGCTTTACTATACACTTTTGTATTATTTTTGGGACTAACCTATTAATCAGAGGCCTAGTCCAAATTGCTGTTTTTTGCCTATCTCAGTGTTTTGCAGAAAAGGAATATCAAATGGAGTCCAAACGGAATGAAACCTTCGGGAGAATCATTTTTGGAACAAACGCAATCCAGGAGACTTGGAGTGGAAGTCAGGGAAGCAACGAGGTGGCCATGAGGGTCCAGGGCATGCCCCCCACCCTCGTGGGCCCCTCGTGGCTCCCCTGACCGACTTCTTTCGCATATATATATACCCATATACCCCGAAAACATCCAGGAGCACCATAGATCAGGAGTTCCGCTGCCGCAAGCCTCTATAGCCACCAAAAACCTCTCGGGAGCCCGTTCCGGCACCCTGCCGGAGGGGGAATCCATCACCAGTGGCCATCTTCATCATCCCGGCGCTCTCCATGACGAGGAGGTAGTAGTTCACCCTCGGGGCTGAGGGTATGTACCAGTAGCTATGTGTTTGATATCTCTCTCTCTCTCTATCTATCTATCTCTCTCTCTCTCGTGTTCTTGAGGTGGTACGATCTTGATGTATCACGAGCTTTGCTATTATAGTTGGATCTTATGATGTTTCTCCCCCTCTACTCTCTTGTAATGGATTGAGTTTTCCCCTTGAAGTTATCTTATCGGATTGAGTCTTTAAGGATTTGAGAACACTTGATGTATGTCTTGCATGTGCTTATCTGTGGTGACAATGGGATATTCACGTGATCTACTTGATGTATGTTTTGGTGATCAACTTGCGGGTTCAGTGACCTTGTGAACTTATGCATAGGGGTTGGCACACGTTTTCGTCTTGACTCTCCGGTAGAAACTTTGGGGCACTCTTTGAAGTTCTTTGTGTTGGTTGAATAGATGAATCTGAGATTGTGTGATGCATATCGTATAATCATACCCACAGATACTTGAGGTGACATTGGAGTATCTAGGTGACATTAGGGTTTTGGTTGATGTGTGTCTTAAGGTGTTATTCTAGTACGAACTCTAGGATAGATCGAACGGAAAGAATAGCTTCGTGTTATTTTACTATGGACTCTTGAATAGATCGATCATAAAGAATAACTTTGAGGTGGTTTCATACCCTACAATAATCTCTTCGTTTGTTCTCCGCTATTAGTGACATTGGAATGACTTTTTGTTGTATGTTGAGGGATAGTTATATGATCCAAGTATGTTATTATTGTTGAGAGAACTTGCACTAGTGAAAGTATGAACCCTAGGCCTTGTTTCCTAGCATTGCAATACCGTTTAAGCTCACTTTTATCGCTTGCTACCTTGCTGTTTTTATATTTTCAGATTACAAATACCTATATCTACCATCCATATTGCACTAATATCACCATCTCTTCGCCGAACTAGTGCACCTATACAATTTACCATTGTATTGGGTGTGTTGGGGACACAAGAGACTCTTTGTTATTGGGTTGCAGGGTTGCTTGAGAGAGACCATCTTTGTCCTACGCCTCCCACGGATTGATAAACCTTAGGTCATCCACTTGAGGGAAATTTGCTACTGTCCTACAAACCTCTGCACTTGGAGGCCCAACAACGTCTACAAGAAGAAGATTGTGTAGTAGACATCAGAGGGCTTGATGAACAGTAGCCCGTGGAGGGGTGGTTGAACAGGACCCCGTGGAGAGGGCTGGTTGAACAGTAGCCGGTGGAGGAGCGCGCGGTGGAGGCTGGATGAACAGGAGCCCGTGGATGAACAGACGCAGGTGGAGGCTGGAGGAGGTCGGCGGTGGATGAACAATAGCCCGTGGAGGCTGGAGGAGGTCGACAGTGGAGATGAATAGTATCCCGTGGAGTACCGTTTTGCGGTAGGCCACACCCCTCTTGATGAACAGGACCCCTGTTTCGACCGTAGCGCTCCAACACAAGTCCGTTTCCTCTGTTTTGCGGTATGCCACACCCCTTCCAATCAACAGGACCCCGTTTCGACCGTAGGAGGTCCAAGAGAAGTTCGTTTCCTCCGTTTTGCGGTACCCCAGATGCCTCCCGATGAACAGGATCCCATTTCGACCATGGACGGTCGAACACAAGGCCGTTTCTTTCGTTCTGCTGTACGCCAGGCCTCGTTTCCATCGGCTGTTCCGTCCAAGCCGGTTGCCTCCCGATGAACAACATGTGTTTCGTTTCCTCCCGATGAACACAACGCATTCTGTTGGCTCCTCATGAACACAACGACGACGTAGTTTCTCCGTTCCGACCCAACCATGTACACGAGCTCTGGCCGTACGTATGACCGAGTAGGCGTTCGAGACCCCGCCCGTATGTACGTACATGGCCGTATTTACTTTCTTGCACCCTGGCCGCTGTACGTACGTGTACATGCTACGTGCGTGCCTCTACTATGATACGTGTGCGCCTCTACTATGACACGTGCGCGCCTCTACATCGACCAGTATGTATGTACACGTTCACGGCTAGAATGACAATGCTACGTACGCTTCAACCAGGTGGGTCCCGACTGTCAGGCACTTCCTTGCGTGCGAAGATGTAGCTGGTGGGTCCCAGCAGTCAGGGGGCGAATCATTTTTGTTGTCCGTAATATGGACGCACTTTCTTGTGTGCGAAGATGTAGCTGGTGGGTCCCAGGAGTCAGGGGGGAAACATTTTTTTCGTGAAATATGGTGGCCCGTCCGGTGGGTCCTGCTGTCAGGTGGAGGATTAATTATTTTGCGCGTAATAACGAGGCACTTCCTTGCGGCTGCCGTGGACGCAGCTGTCAGCCTCTCCACGTACAATACTCTTCTGATGGAGGTCGTTCCTTGACCACGTTGACCATGCCGCGCCGAGAGCACCAGGGCAGTGGATGACGGGCGAGGCCTGGGAAGGGGACGACGCGGAGCCGGGGAAGACGCGGCAGTGGAAGCCTGCGCGGAGAGGAGTACGAGGGTTCACTGGTTCGACTACGGTGTGAGGCTGCCATCGCCATAGAGTAACAGGGCGGTGTGGGTGAGTAGAGGGATGGCCTGGCCAAGGGTGGGAGTACTAGGGGGCGGTGAGGCCTCCGCGGCATCACAGCCGGCCACGGGAGGCAGGAGCACGCGGCACGACCGGCGCTGCTTTGGGCAACTGGAGCAAGAAGACCAGAGGTTGAAGAAGCACTACGGCCGTTGGATGGACATCGTACAGTCACTAGAGCTAGAATTGTTCATATTGACTAAGTTGACAAAGCACTCCGTCCCCGTCAACTTAGTAGGCCCACAAGTTAGCCTCCCACTATGTTGGGTCCCAGCTAGCAAGGGGAGTATTCATTTTTCTGTGCGTAATAAGGAGGCACTTCCTTGTGCGAAGATATAGCTGGTGGGTCCGACCTGTTAGCGGGTGGAACATTTTTTCACGAAATATAGATGCCCTTCTGGTGGGTCCCAGATGTTAGGTGGAGGAATCATTATTTTGCGCGTGATAATGAGGCATTTCCTTGTGTGCGGCTATGGACCCAGTTGTCAGCCTTTCCACGTACAGTCCATGTTCGATGGAAGTCGTTCCTTGACCATGTTGACCACGCCACGCCTAGAGCACCAGGGCGGTGGACAACGGCGAGGCCTAGGAAGGGGACGACACGGAGCTAGGGAAGACGCGGCAGTGGATGCCCACGCAGAGAGGAGTACGAGGGTTCACTGGTTTGGCTTCGGTGTGAGGCTGCCGTTGCCGCAGAATAATAGGGGGTGTGGATGAGTGGAGGGATGGCCTGGCCAGCGATGGGAGTAGTAGGGGGCGGTGAGGCCTCCGCGGCAGCACAGCCGGCCACATGAGGCAGGAGCAGGCGGCACGACCAGCGCTACTTTGGGCGGCTGGAGCAAGAAGACCAGAGGTTGAAGAAGCACGACGGCCGTTGTATGGACATCATACGGTCATTGCAGCTAGAATCCTTATATTGACTAAGTTGAGAAAGCCCTTGGTACGCGTCAACTTAGTAGGCCCATAGGCCAGCCTCCGAGACGGTGCGCCCCAGGTGTCAGTGGGAGGACTCATTTTTTTCGCGTAATAAGGAGGCAGTTGACTGCGTGCGGCCAGGCCAGCGGAGGGAGTAGGGTGGGCTGGTGAAGCCTGCGCGACATCAGAGCTTGCCACAAGAGGAGGGAGTAGGCAGTCCCGCAGGTGCTAGTTTAGGCGGCTGGAGCAGGAAGATCAGAGATTGAAGAAGCACGTTGGCCGTTGGATGGACATCTGATACGTCTCCAACGTATCTACTCTTCCAAACACTTTTGCCCTTGTTTTGGACTCTAACTTGCATGATTTGAATGAAACTAACCCGGACTGACGCTGTTTTCAGCAGAACTGCCATGATGTTGTTTTATGTGTAGAAAGCAAAAGTTCTCGGAATGTCCTGAATATCCACGGAGGCACTTTTTGGAAAATATAAAAAATACTGGCGAAAGAATCAAGACCAGGGGGCCCACACCCTGTCCACGAGGGTGGGGGTGTGCCCTCCACCTGGGCATGCCCCCTGTCTCGTGGGCCCCCTGAGGCTCCGCCGACCTCAACTCCAACTCCATATATTCCGTCTCACGGAGAAAAAAATCAGAGAGAAAGTTTCATCGCGTTTTACAATATGGAGCCGCTGCCAAGCCCTAATCTCTCTCGGGAGGGCTGATCTGGACTCCGTTCGGAGCTCCGGAGAGGGGATTCGTCACCATCTTCATCATCAACCATCCTCCATCACCAATTTCATGATGCTCACTGCCGTGCGTGAGTAATTCCATCGTAGGCTTGCTGGACGGTGATGGGTTGGATGAGATTTACCATGTAATCAAGTTAGTTTTGTTATGGTTTGATCCCTAGTATCCACTATGTTCTGAGATTGATGTTGCTATGACTTTGCTATGCTTAATGTTTGTCACTAGGGCCCGAGTGCCATGATTTCAGATCTGAACCTATTATGTTTTCATGAATATATGTGTGTTCTTGATCCTATCTTGCAAGTCTATAGTCACCTATTATGTGTTATGATCTGACAACCCCGAAGTGACAATAATCGGGATACTTCTTGGTGATGACCATACTTTGAGGAGTTCATGTATTCACTATGTGCTAATGCGTTGTTCCGGTTCTCTATTAAAAGGAGGCCTTAAAATACCTTAGTTTCCGTTAGGACCCCGCTGCCACGGGAGGGTAGGAAAAAAGATGGCATGCAAGTTCTTTTCCATAAGCACGTATGACTATATTCGGAATACATGCCTACATTATATTGATGAACTGGAGCTAGTTCTTTGTCACCCTATGTTATAGCTATTACATGAGGAATCGCATCCAATATGATTATCCATCACTGATCCATTGCCTACGAGCTTTTAACATCTTGTGCTTCGCTTATTTACTTTTTCGTTGCTCTTGTTACAATCACTACAAAACCCAAAAACATTACTTTTGCTACCGTACCTTTATTATCATACTACTTTGCTACTAAATACTTTGCTGCAGATACTAAGTTATCTAGGTGTGGTTGAATTGACAACTCAACTGCGAATACTCAATAATATTCTTTGGCTCCCCTTGTGTCGAATCAATAAATTTGGGTTGAATACTTTACCCTCGAAAGGTGTTGCGATCCCCTACACTTGTGGGTTATCAAGACTAATTTCTGGCGCCGTTGCCGGGGAACATAGCTCTATTCTCCGGGTCACTTGGGATTTATATCTGTTGATCACTATGAAGAACTTGAAAGACACAAGAACTACGATTTTTCCCTCAACTACGAGGGGAGGTAAGGAACTACCATCTAGCTCTACACTAGAGTCTCCTTCTGTTATTAGTAAGCTTGCGACACCTAAATCTGCTACTGCTATGAATTCTGATATGTCGCATGTTATTGATGATGCCACTTTTGCTATGCATGATACTTATGATGAAACTACTTCTGTGCGTGATACTACTTTGCCATTAGGTGAATTTCTTGATGAACAACTTGCTAGGGTTAGAGAGAATGGAATTATTGAAGATGTTATTGTTGATGATAGTGATGATGAAAATTCTCCCAATGATTATGAATTGCCTGTTGCTCCTGAGGGTTATGTTATGAATGAAGAAGCTGCTAGAGCTATCTTTGCTTGCAATGATAGATATGATCTTAAGAAATTATTAGCTAAATGGAAGCAGCAGTCTCTTAATGCTAGAATGAAACCTGACCCTGCTTTTGCTACTTCACCTATCTGTGTTACTGAAAAGGATAATGAATTCTCTGTTGATCCTAAGATTATTACTTTAGTTGAATCTGATCCTTTTTATGGACATGAATTTGAAACTGTTGTGGCACTTCTTACCAAGTTGAATGATATAGCCACCCTGTTTACTTATGATGATAAATCTCGCTATTATTATATCCTTAAGATATTTCCGTTCTCATTAAAGGGTGATGCTAAGACTTGGTATAATTCTCTTGCTCCTGGTTGTGTGTGTAGTCCCCAGGATATGATTTATTACTTCTCTGCTAAATATTTCCTGCTCATAAGAAACAAGCTGCCTTGCGGGAAATATATAATTTTGTGCAAATCAAAGAAGAGAGTCTCCCACAAGCTTGGGGGAGGCTTCTCCGATTACTTAATGCTTTGCCTGATCATCCTCTCAAGAAAAATGAAATACTTGATATCTTTTATAATGGACTAACCGATGCTTCCAAGGAATACTTGGATAGTTGTGCTGGTTGTGTTTTCAGGGAAAGAACAGTCGATGAAGCTGAATTACTATTGAATAATATGTTGACTAATGAAAATAATTGGACTCTTCCTGAGCCAATTCCTGAGGCAATCTCTAAACCAATTGAGCCAACTCCTGAGCCTATTCCTAAACCCACTCCGAAGAAGAGAGTTGTTTTATTTCCCAGTCCTGAAGATATGCAAGAGGCAAAGAAATCAATGAAAGAAAAAGGTATTAAAGCTGAAGATGTTAAGAATTTACCACCTATTGAAGAAATACATGGTCTTAATACACCGCCTGTTGAAGAACCACATTGTCTTGATAACCCGACACATGTAGTAAAGGTAAATTCTCTCTATAGATATGATAAAGTTGAATCCCCTCTACTAAATTTCATAGCCCATACTTAGATGAATTTGATGACTTTATGGCTAGACAAGAAAGTTTTAATGCTTATGTTGGTAGAGAGATAAAGAATAATGCTTTTGAGATAGGATGCATGAGCGATAATATGGCTAGAGTTAAAGGTGAACTCAAACTCATTAGCAAATATGCTTCTATGGTTGCTACTCAAGCTGAGCAAGTACTTAAAGCTCAAAAGGATTTGCTTGATGAATTAAATAATAAAAATGACTGTGCTGTTAGAGTGGCTACTAGAACTGGTAGAATGACTCGGGAACCTTTGTATCCTGAAGGCCACCCTAAGAGAATCGTGCAAGATTCTCAGAGAAATAATTTAGAGGCACCTAGTTCTTCTAAAGAAGAAAAAGAAAAACGATAGAACTTTGCATGCTTCTAGTGAACCTACTGTAGACACACCTGAGAATCCCAATGATATTTCTATTTCTGATGCTGAAACACAATCAGGTGATGAACATGAACCTAGTGATAATGTTAATGATAATGTCCATGTTGATGCTCAACCTAGCAAAAACAATGAAGAAGAGATTGAACCTGCTGTTGATCTTGATAACTCACAATCAAAGAATCAACGTTATGACAAGAGAGATTTTGTTACTAGGAAACACAGTAGAGAAAGAGAACCATGGGTTCAAAACCCATGCCATTTCCTCCTAAACCATCCAAGACAAAGGATGATGAGGATTTTGAGCGCTTTGCTGAAATGATTAGACCTATCTTCTTACGTATGCGCTTAACTGATATGCTTAAAGTAAATCCCTATGCTAAGTATATGAAGGATATCATTACAAACAAAAGAAAGATATCGGAAGCTGAAATTTCCACCATGGTTGCTAATTACACTTTTAAGGGTGGAATACCAAAGAAACTTGGAGATCCAGGGGTACCAACCATACCATGCTCCATTAAAAGAAATTATGTTAGAACTGCTTTGTGTGATCTTGGAGCCGGTGTTAGTGTTATGCCTCTCTCTTTATATTGTAGACTTGAATTGAATAAGTTGACACCTACTGAAATATCTTTGCAAATGGCTGATAAATCAACTGCTATACCTGTCGGTATTTGTGAGGATGTGCCTGTTGTGGTTGCAAATGTCACTATCTTAACGGACTTTGTTATTCTTGATATTCCCTTGGACGATAGTATGTCAATTATCCTTGGTAGACCCTTTTTCAATACTGCAGGGGCTGTTATTGATTGCAGCAAAGGCAATGTCACTTTTCATGTTAATGGTAATGAGTATATGGTACACTTTCCAAGGAAACAATCGTAAGTTCATAGCATCAATTCTATTGGAAAAGTTCCAACTATCATTATTGGAGGTTTTGAATTTCCTCTCCCTACTGTCAAGAAAAAGTATGATGTTCTTATTGTTGGGGATGTTCATATCCCTGTTGAGGTAACCTAGTGTTATTCGAAATTTCTCCGGTTTCGTGTTATTCAGAATGAGTTTGTTAACAAGACTTGATCAACCTTGTTAGTGGATTCATTTTGACGATCACGAGATGGATGAAACTAGAAGGCACAACCTTCTGTACCCTCTTTTTACTTTGTGTTATTTAGAATAAATAAAGCAAAATAGTATTATTCGTTTGTTTTCTGAATTTTCCGTGCAATAAAAAATATCCCGAAAATAAAATTGCTCCAAATGCCCTGCAAATTTAGTATGCTTTTTTATGGAATATTTGAGGACTTTAGGCACTGAAATCACTGCAGAAGGGGCAAGCACCAGGCCACGAGAGTGGAGGGTGCGCCCACCTACCCTGGGCGCGCCCCCCTGTCTCGTGGGCCCCTGGTGGCCCCCCTCCACTTATGCCAGCACCCACACACTCCATCTTCTTCCCAAAAAAATCCCCATCCAGCTCAAGCACGAGTTCTAGCTCATTTTGCTGCGATTTTCGGTCTCCTTGCTCAAAGCTCCATTCACAAAACTGCTTTGGGAGATTGTTCCTTGGTATGTGACTCCTCCATTGGTCCAATTAGTTTTTGTTCTAGTGCTTTATTCATTGCAAATATTTGCTGCATAGGTGACCATGTTCTTGAGATTGCATGTTAAATTTATGAGGTCCCAAGCAATTCCAATGCATGATATAGGCTCTAGGCACTTGTAGGAGTAGTTGCTATCAATCTTGTTTAGTTTTATTCACTTTTATTTGAAGTTACTAAAATTTCAGAAATTTTCGGAAAATGTTAAGGAAACTTTTGAGGGGCTCTTCTAGCCAAGGCTCTCGGGAAAAACAAGCTAAAGAGAAGGAAAAAGCCAAGTATAATCTTCCTCGCTTAGAGGAAGTACGGCCGTGTGAATGGCCATGTGATAATTTCTTGAAAGAAGCTGGAATTCATGAAGATTTTTATTCTTTGATCGAGAATGCAGACCTCACCGATTTCCTCCACGACCGAATGGACCAGTATCTCTTACTTACCAATACTTTCGTGCAATTTTTTTATTATTATCCTAAAAAGTCACCGCCTTTAGTAATTTTTGCGTGGTATGTAGGATACCCTATGAGGGATAATTAGAGGAGCCCCATCGTAAAGATGTGGATGGCTTTGTTAACACTATCGCTGTAGAGGAGCCAAAGAAAGGTTCCGAGGCGAAAATCTCTAGCATACACTTTCCTGTTTTATGCTACTTTGCCATATTTGCTAGTAGATGCTTGATTGGTCGTGGAAATAGTGGAAACTTTACTGTTCCTGATATTATCATCCTTCAACATGCCTTGCTTGGGGATAATAGTTTTAGTATGGGTGCCGTCATTGTTAAACGGCTAAGCCTGAATCATACAAAAGGCCCCATATTTGGAGGTATCTATGCTTCATGTCTTGCTATACATTTTAAGATACCCATTAGGCACCATGAGAAAGAGGAGACCAAATTGCCTCCTTACATTTTAGATTACAAAAGCATAGTAGCACTGTCAGGACCCCGACTCAATGCCACATCGATCTAGCATGTAACACCTCATATCACTTTGCGGCCTCACGCACGGTATCCCCACGGGTGTCGCATTACCTTTGCCCGGGACCGTTTGCGCCTTTTGGCACACGTATATGACAGTGTCGCTAGCATCCATATGATAAGGAGCCCGGGCTGACATGGCTAGTCGTAAACCCAAAGTGGCACAGACTTACAGGGACAGGCATCCATGACCCAGCATCGAACGTGTCGGTCATCAGCGAGTGAATCCAGGCTGTAGCACTGGGCTAGCAGGACTCCGGTGAACCGGGCTGTAGCGGGCTAACAGGACTCCGGTATTCATCGCGTGACATTTCCCCGAAGGGACAGACACAGGAACGAAGAAGGACACATGCCGGCCAGCCTAAGTGTTCCGGAGCAGTAGCAAGCTACCATGGCTCGGTGGAAACACTAGGAGACATTTCCCGGTAAGAGAGGCTACTAAGGATAAACAACTAGATAGCCAGATCCCACACATATCAAGCATTTCAATAACATACACACAATATGCTCGATATGTGCAAATACAACATGGCATCACAACATGACTCTACGACTCAAGTATTTATTCATTAGGCTCCGAGGAGCGAGATGTTACAAACAGGGGTCTCATGACCCAACAATCAGAGCATACAAATCAAAGCACAAGCGGAAGCTATCATGTCTGAGTACAGACATCTATAAATGAAAAAGGCCGAGAAGCCTGACTATCTATCAGATCCTGCCGAGGGCACAAGATCGTAGCTGAGGTAACAAGCTAAACGTCGAAGTCCACGTGGAACTACTAGTGAGACTGAAGTCTCTCTGCAAAAACATAAAATAGGCAAACGTGAGTACAAATGTACCCAGCAAGACTTACATCAGAACTAACTACATATGCATCATTATCAACAAAGGGGATGGTGGGGTTTAACTGCAGCAAGCCAGCTTTGACTCGGTGGCTATCCTGAACTATGACTGCGAGTAACTCTTTTGAGGTGGCGCACACGAGTCCACATATTCACCATATCAATACACCACTATGGATCCGCTCCCGTCTCCCTACGAGAACGCCATCCATAGCACTCACGCTTATCTTGCGCATTTTAAAGTATCCACTTTCACTTGTCTATGAACTGATATAAGCAACCCAGAAGTCCTTTTCCGCGGACACGGCTATTCGAATAGATGATGTTAACCCTGCAGGGGTGTACTTCTTCATACATGTTTCCACCACTTAGCATCTGCACACGACATGTGCTCGGCAGACTTCAAGCGAAAGCCGACGTGGGTGTAGACCACGACCTACCTAAACACTCAAGTCTCTAGTCCAGGTTTATCGCCTATTCGGGTTCCATCCATGAGGAGATCCGGCCGGAGTTTCGCTCACAGCCCCAAACGATGTGAACAGGGTTCCCGAGACACCAAACGGGCATCCGGTACACCGTGCCACGTACCTACCGCATCACAGCCCACCCCTACGGTCAGCGCTGTCCACGGCCTCCAGTAAGCTACAAACACCAGAAACTACTTGCAACTCCTGGACAGAGGACTAGGGTGAATAAGAAGTCGAGCGGGGTCATATTTCAGGGCCCAATGTATGGTAGTAGCTGAATCATGGATCACAAACACAGAACTCAGTTCCTGAGGACGGCTGCAATGAGACAACCCACCATGTACTCCTACATGGCCCCTCACCGCTACCTTTACCAAATCGTGTTCACACACTTAGCTCACACACAGTAGGACATGTTCACACGCCTCTGATTCATCCCCGATGAATCAGACCTGACTCAACTCTAAGCAGTAGCAGGCATGACAAACAAGCATGAATGAGTAGGCACAACAGGGCTCAAACAATTCCTACTCATACTAGTGGGTTTCATCTATTTACTGTGGAATGACAGGTCATGCAAAGGATAAAGGGGTTCAGCTACCGCAGCAAGTAACAGATGAATCGTTGTTGTCCTAATGCAGTAAAAGAGAGCAGGAGCGAGAGAGTAGGATTGTATCGGAATGAACAAGGGGGTTTTGCTTGCCTGGCACTTTTGAAGATAACATTGAGTCTTCATCAGCGTCAACGATCACATCATCGGTATCACGTCTATCGAGAGGGGACAAATACCGGCAACACAGAAGGGAACACAATCAATGCAATGCACAATATGATGCATGATCATGACATGGCAAAATGAATGTGTTTTGAGCCAATGCAACTAGCAACAGATTAAATGAAGTTGGTTTGAATACAAGATTCAAATTCAAACTCCATATGTGATTATTTAAATGCCCTTTATTTGATTTGTGCTAAACAGCAGCTATAAGTTGTTCTAACATGCATGAAAATGGTACAGATGGATTCCTTGAATTTTTCTGATAATTTTTCATATATAAATTATTTAATTTGGAGTTACGGTTAATTTTCTATGATTTTTAGAAGTTTATATAATTTTCTGGAATTTCCTGAATTATAATAAATCCAGAAAATGGTTTATTGCGTCAGCCCCACGTCACAGTGACGTCAGCAGGGTCAACTGGGCTGGCTCGGTCAAACCTGACGTGTGGGGTCCACACGTCAGTGACACAGGAGCTAATCCCGGTCAAACCCAGCGCTGACTGGGGTTTGACCAGGGGTGGGGCCCGCTGTCAGTGGCCTAGGGGGTTGTTTAGTGTGGGGGGGGGGTTAGCCGCTAATGATGCCCACGTCATCATCGCCGGACTTACGCCGGCGGCGACCAAAATGGCGGCGGCAACGCGCCGGACTTGCGCTAAAGGCGACGGAGGCGGCGGCTGAGGGCACCGGGGCGTAGCCCGGGCTCTCCCGCATCTGATGGGGTAGGTGGGAGGCTGCGGGAACGCCGGGGCTCGTCGGAACGGAGCTCGCGGCGGCGCCGGAGTTCGGGTGGTAACGGGCGCGAGGCCCTGGTGGGGTTTTGGACAAGCTGAGCTGCGCATGGGCTTCCTGTGAGCCTCACGAGCTCAAAGCCGTGCTCGGACGCGACCGAAACAAGCCATGGCCGCGACGGCAGCATGGCCGGCGGTAGCGAGCTCCGGTTGCGGTGAGACGGCGGTTACAGCATGGGGGCGAGCGAATGGAGAGAGGGGAAACACAACGGGGCTCACCGCGATGCCGAAGAGGAGGTCAGCGAGCTCGGGGAGGTCCTAGCGGCGCTGAATCGACCGGAGGCGAGCTCGGCGCTGGAGGTTGAAGACGACGGCGGTGACGACATTGCAGGGGCTCCCGCGGTGCGCTTCTCGGCGAGGAGGAAGAGGTGGTCGAGGCGGATCTCCCTGGGGCGTCGGTGAGGCGTGGGGAGCACGGTGGCTGTGGCAATCGGCGTCGGTGGCGGCGGCTCCGCTCGGGTCCGAGGTGCGGAGCGAGAGGGAGAGCAGGAGAAGGGGATGAGCACGGGAGGGAGTTGAGAGAGGCCTGAGGGGGTGCGTGGCATCCTTAGCCGATCCGGGGCGGGGCGGCAAGCAGGAGGTGGCTCGGGCGCGTGCGCGCGCGCTCCGGCCACGCGCCTCTGTCCTACTGTCCCGAGGAGGAAGACGACAGGGAGGGCGCTGGTGGGCTGGGCCGGCCAGGGGGGGGAGCTGGGCCGCGGGAGAAGCTGGGCCAGGCAGGTAAGTCAGGTAAGTGGCTGGGCTTCTCCTTTTCTCTCTCTCTTTTATTTCTATTCTGTTTTATATTTTTCTTCTGTTTTTGTTTTATTTAAATTATTTTGCCACTGTTTTGAATTTAAAAATAATTCAAACAATGCCAAAACTCCTCTGAATATTTTTATATTGCTAGATGGACTTTTCCAAAAGCTTATAAAATATTTCAGGGGTATTTGAAATTATATTCTAATTATATGAATATAACTCAAATTCAAATAGCTAATGAATTAAATCCAAAGTCCCAAAAATAAATCCTTAAAAATGTTCAATATTTTGGTTGGGACCAGAACCCTTACCAAAAATTATCAAACATTTAAGAAGAGCATTTTGGAGCAATGAATGAGATTTCTAGGGTTTTTGCCCCTCTTTTATTTAGGGTTTTGAGGCTTCCAATATTCCTCAATTCAAGTTTCAAAAATATAGACATGATGCACACATGAAGCTAGCCTAGAGCAATGCCAGAAGCTAGGGATGTGACAACTCACCCCCACTAAACAAGAATCTCGTCTCGAGATTCAAGGGTAGGGTAAGACGAAGGGAAAACGCAAACTAGTATAATCTTCATGATCCAGGGTGCACTTCAAATGAACGTTGATTCGATCACCATCATCGTCTTGAAGTCTTGCCTTGAAAAATCCTGTCAACATGACAACGAGAGGAAAGGAAAAACCCTAAAAGAATCGTTCTTCTCGGAGGTCGAACAACCCAGGATTAACTCACGGAATGAGACATAGCAACATCTCTCGAGCTGAGGGACGAAGCACACATCCATAAGAATGGAGTGAGGCAGATGACGGAGGTTCACTAGGTAGGCAACAAATTTCATACCTAAGAAGATGGTAAACGATTGTCAACGTAGCGAGGAGTTGAGTTGCCATGATACCATAACGATACACCTTAGGGAAGGTGACTCGTAGAGATATCCCCTTAAGTGGCAAAAAGAATTACTTTTGATTTAGAGATCATTGAAACTCTTTAAACCAGCCTAAGGCAATTCTCGAACGATCGTTTGGAGGGGGTCGGTAGAATGGCATACTTGGACTTGGATGATGTGGATTACCTTGTTGAAGACAACGTAATGGATGATTTTGCTTATCACCGGAAATGGAAGAGACCCATGGTAGAATGGCACATTGGCGGTGCAAGCTAGGAACAAAATGCAAATGCTGGGAATGATTCTGGTAACTGGGGAAGAACCCAACAATAGAGAGTGAATTCACTGTTGGAGTGGTTATAGCATAACCGAGGAAATCTGGGGCAATCCCAGCTAGTGCCGATGATAAGACGTAGCGCTTGTGCGAGCTCTCAAGAACTTGAGCATTTCCACAATCATCAAGGTTTTATCAACAACCGTGTCAAGGGTGCTGACAACACAACATACTACCATGATAAATAGCGATGGACGATGCAGATGCGAAGGAGGATAACACTTTCTCAGATTTCACCTTAGCGAGGCCAAGCAAATAAAATCTGGATGATCGACCGGGAGACATTTAGCACTCCGCTTCTAATGTTCTCCTTGATGTGCTAGTATAACCCATTCATAGATATGGTTTGATATCTAAAACATCAAGTAAAAGGTCGGACTTCGGGAACACAAAAATCCATAGGGGCAACTAGGGAGTAAATCCTGCGAAATCCTTAGGGGAGGTGGCCAACTTCTTCAATCAAGATACTACAATAATAGGTCTTCCGGTTGGGTGTGTTGGCCACGACATCCACTTTACCGGTTATCGAGGGACCAATATTATAGTTCTTGGAGAATGTTCCAACCATCATATCTGCCTGAGATTCAGATCTGGTTGGTGTCAGGATATCCCAGACTCATCAAGTCTAGAAAGAAAAATGAAAGTTTGCAACACAAATCGACGAGATGACGTTGCGAGATTCTCGGGAGATGATCTACGATAGCAAGCTCCAAAACATGAGCTGGTTCTGCTACAAACATGTGAACACGTTGTCCTAGACAAAACATTATCACATGGTAGTCTTACAACAAAACACTACCGAGTTCAGGTGGGGAACCATAATCGAGGACATTGAAGTCCTTGCATAAGGCATGCTCTTAAGAAGGAACTTCTTCTCCTTGAACAAATCAATCAGCGGCTTAGTGTGCTAGGGACACATATAGAATGAAGGTTGCAAGTCTCCAGACTACAGAATACTTCGCACGTGTGCATGACTGATTTGGAATGATTCCAAAGAAACAACATTGACTTTCTCGAATCCACGGCGGCAACTTGCATCAGATGCACATGAATTAAAGGAAGTCACTACCTTCATCCAAACATATGCTTCATGAACTAGCATGAACAAATGCTTTCAAAAGTTTCCAACACTAGCTTAATGTTCAGCAAAATTATGGAGGAGATAAGGATGTTGTCAATGGGCATAACAACAATCCATCTAGGTTTCCTTTTAAAAGGAATTCCATAGTTAAGTGAACACAGTGATAGCATTGGTCAGACCCAAAGGATATAATGGTGTATGCTCGAGGGATCAACCACGAGTAAGACAACATTACGAACATCATTGGTTCTGACTTGATTTGACGATAGCCCACACTCACATCAAAGGATTGATAAGACAATAGGTCCAGCAACTGATCACAAGGACCAATCGATGAAGATATCATCTTTCTTCAACACACACTACACAAGAATATCCCTTTGGAACGAACTAAGTCAGGCAAGATTTTATCTTCCAACTCTCCAAGTTGTTGTCTAGCTTAACCAACTAGCTCCGGGATAACCATCACAGATCCTTGGAGAGAGGGTGGTTCACAAGAACCCGACTTGATCACGAGCTCAACATAGCAGTCAGGTGACAACCTGGTAATACTTCCAAGAAGATATTCAGAAAATCACGAACCACCGGTATGTTACTAAGCTCGAGAACAATCTTGCCTTTCAGGGCAAGACGATATGATCAAATGAGTGAGGACTTGACAAGATCCTAACTCATCAATCGAAGGGTGCACCGAAATAAGGACTAGGTAGCACGATCAGTCTTAGAAGGATGATTCAAAAACCAACATACTAAGAATGAAATTATTATCCTTTAGCTACCAAGCAACGAGGTTGCTGGCGTATTGATTTCACACATCACAATTCATTTGTCGGTATTCCGGTTGCGACAATACGGAACCGAGGGATGAATAATGATGGCGAGAAGTATCACTACATCAAGAATTCACAAAAGGTGGTGCAATTCTCATGAAATTCCTGTCATAAAGGGGGTAATACTCCAAGGTAGAACAGAACCAAAAGCTGGATTGGCATTTGATCTGCGGAATACAACTACTTTGACCCAATCCTAGATATGGATGAGGTACTGGAGTTTGTTTCTCCTAGTCATTTCGGAATAGAATGGCTTGACAGACCACAAGAGTCATAGGCATCGATGAACGAACGCACGCATACTCTTGACTATCGATTGATAGACGAGGGTCAGAATGCAACTAAAGAGAACAACTCAAAGGAACATATAACTTTCTGAGTTGTGGATGCATAGATTAGTATGTCGAACCAAGTTCAACATATTTCTTCCGGATAACCCATGCAGAAAGGTAGAACTGGCAGAGTCACGATTTATGAATGGAGAACTCCTCAAGAGTACTCTAATTGTGATTTTTTTTTTGATCCAATAAACATCTGCCATAAGTAGTTCATGGTATTTGGAAGAAGAAGATACCACAGACTTCAAGGACTATCGCAAAGGTTACTAATATCCTAAAGGCACTAGCAATTACTATCAACATGAAGTAGGTAGAGTGAATCTCGGGTTCAGAACCCAGGAGTAGAATACCTACTACTAAGTAGCATCACGGGATGCTTCCGAGAATAAAGGCCAGAATCTTCACACTAGGACACAAATCATGGCTAGACCACTAGATGATCCCCTAAGCACTTAGGGTCATAATAATAATTCCAACATATATGTCGAGGCAATAATTACCTCAACACACCGATTAGTGTGGTTAATCTGGCCCATGGGAACATCGGAAACAGAAGGAAGGGATTTGCAAATGCATCGGACTATTTAGAAACCTGGGATGACTCGGACAGCATAACGACTATAATTGCTCAAAAAGATTTGAGACAATCACAAAAATGGTGGCATAACCACTCAGAAGCACAATGTCAAGGTTTCGAGATCAACAGTTAACGTACAGAAGATAGAAGAAACTGAACTGAGGCTTGAATCAACAATCTTATAGGTCTACGGATTAGTAACACGTGATCCTGATAGAAAGAAGAGATAGCCTAGTTCTTAATCCCCGCAGGAAAGATAAGATGACTCAGATCAGAAGGGCATGAGGTATAAGGAGTAAAAAGAACCTTACGTTCCATCCCACAATCAATTCCCTTATATAACTAAAGAATTTCTAGACTCAACTTCGACCAGTTTGGCTTGGTAATCCTACAGGCAGTCAAGCTCTGATACCAACGCTGTCAGGACCCCGACTCAATGCCACATCGATCTAGCATGTAACACCTCATATCACTTTGCGGCCTCACGCACGGTATCCCCACGGGTGTCGCATTACCTTTGCCCGGGACCGTTTGCGCCTTTTGGCACACGTATATGACAGTGTCGCTAGCATCCATATGATAAGGAGCCCGGGCTGACATGGCTAGTCGTAAACCCAAAGTGGCACAGACTTACAGGGACAGGCATCCATGACCCAGCATCGAACGTGTCGGTCATCAACGAGTGAATCCAGGCTGTAGCACTGGGCTAGCAGGACTCCGGTGAACCGGGCTGTAGCGGGCTAACAGGACTCCGGTATTCATCGCGTGACATTTCCCCGAAGGGACAGACACAGGAACGAAGAAGGACACATGCCGGCCAGCCTAAGTGTTCCGGAGCAGTAGCAAGCTACCATGGCTCGGTGGAAACACTAGGAGACATTTCCCGGTAAGAGAGGCTACTAAGGATAAACAACTAGATAGCCAGATCCCACACATATCAAGCATTTCAATAACATACACACAATATGCTCGATATGTGCAAATACAACATGGCATCACAACATGACTCTACGACTCAAGTATTTATTCATTAGGCTCCGAGGAGCGAGATATTACAAACAGGGGTCTCATGACCCAACAATCAGAGCATACAAATCAAAGCACAAGCGGAAGCTATCATGTCTGAGTACAGACATCTATAAATGAAAAAGGCCGAGAAGCCTGACTATCTATCAGATCCTGCCGAGGGCACAAGATCGTAGCTGAGGTAACAAGCTAAATGTCGAAGTCCACGTGGAACTACTAGTGAGACTGAAGTCTCTCTGCAAAAACATAAAATAGGCAAACGTGAGTACAAATGTACCCAGCAAGACTTACATCAGAACTAACTACATATGCATCATTATCAACAAAGGGGATGGTGGGGTTTAACTGCAGCAAGCCAGCTTTGACTCGGTGGCTATCCTGAACTACGACTGCGAGTAACTCTTTTGAGGTGGCGCACACGAGTCCACATATTCACCATATCAATACACCACTATGGATCCGCTCCCGTCTCCCTACGAGAACGCCATCCATAGCACTCACGCTTATCTTGCGCATTTTAAAGTATCCACTTTCACTTGTCTATGAACTGATATAAGCAACCCAGAAGTCCTTTTCCGCGGACACGGCTATTCGAATAGATGATGTTAACCCTGCAGGGGTGTACTTCTTCATACATGTTTCCACCATTTAGCGTCTGCACACGACATGTGCTCGGCAGACTTCAAGCGAAAGCCGACGTGGGTGTAGACCACGACCTACCTAAACACTCAAGTCTCTAGTCCAGGTTTATCGCCTATTCGGGTTCCATCCATGAGGAGATCCGGCCGGAGTTTCGCTCACAGCCCCAAACGATGTGAACAGGGTTCCCGAGATACCAAACGGGCATCCGGTACACCGTGCCACGTACCTACCGCATCACAGCCCACCCCTACGGTCAGCGCTGTCCACGGCCTCCAGTAAGCTACAAACACAGAAACTACTTGCAACTCCTGGACAGAGGACTAGGGTGAATAAGAAGTCGAGCGGGGTCATATTTCAGGGCCCAATGTATGGTAGTAGCTGAATCATGGATCACAAACACAGAACTCAGTTCCTGAGGACGGCTGCAATGAGACAACCCACCATGTACTCCTACATGGCCTCTCACCGCTACCTTTACCAAATCGTGTTCACACACTTAGCTCACACACAGTAGGACATGTTCACACGCCTCTGATTCATCCCCGATGAACCAGACCTGACTCAACTCTAAGCAGTAGCAGGCATGACAAACAAGCATGAATGAGTAGGCACAACAGGGCTCAAACAATTCCTACTCATACTAGTGGGTTTCATCTATTTACTGTGGAATGACAGGTCATGCAAAGGATAAAGGGGTTCAGCTACCGCAGCAAGTAACAGATGAATCATTGTTGTCCTAATGCAGTAAAGAGAGCAGGAGCGAGAGAGTAGGATTGTATCGGAATGAACAAGGGGGTTTGCTTGCCTGGCACTTCTGAAGATAACATTGGGTCTTCATCAGTGTCAACGATCACATCATCGGTATCACGTCTATCAAGAGGGGACAAATACCGGCAACGCAGAAGGGAACACAATCAATGCAATGCACAATATGATGCATGATCATGACATGGCAAAATGAATGTGTTTTGAGCCAATGCAACTAGCAACAGATTAAATGAAGTTGGTTTGAATACAAGATTCAAATTCAAACTCCATATGTGATTATTTAAATGCCCTTTATTTGATTTGTGCTAAACAGCAGCTATAAGTTGTTCTAACATGCATGAAAATGGTACAGATGGATTCCTTGAATTTTTCTGATAATTTTTCATATATAAATTATTTAATTTGGAGTTACGGTTAATTTTCTATGATTTTTAGAAGTTTATATAATTTTCTGGAATTTCCTGAATTATAATAAATCCAGAAAATGGTTTATTGCGTCAGCCCCACGTCACAGTGACGTCAGCAGGGTCAACTGGGCTGGCTCGGTCAAACCTGACGTGTGGGGTCCACACGTCAGTGACACAGGAGCTAATCCCGGTCAAACCCAGCGCTGACTGGGGTTTGACCAGGGGTGGGGCCCGCTGTCAGTGGCCTAGGGGGTTGGTTAGTGTGGGGGGGGGGGTTAGCCGCTAATGATGCCCACGTCATCATCGCCGGACTTACGCCGGCGGCGACCAAAATGGCGGCGGCAACGCGCCGGACTTGCGCTAAAGGCGACGGAGGCGGCGGCTGAGGGCACCGGGGCGTAGCCCGGGCTCTCCCGCATCTGATGGGGTAGGTGGGAGGCTGCGGGAACGCCGGGGCTCGTCGGAACGGAGCTCGCGGAGGCGCCGGAGTTCGGGTGGTAACGGGCGCGAGGCCCTGGTGGGGTTTTGGACAAGCTGAGCTGCGCATGGCTTCCTGTGAGCCTCACGAGCTCAAAGCCGTGCTCGGACGCGACCGAAACAAGCCATGGCCGCGACGGCAGCATGGCCGGCGGCAGCGAGCTCCGGTTGCGGTGAGACGGCGGTTACAGCATGGGGGCGAGCGAATGGAGAGAGGGGAAACACAACGGGGCTCACCGCGATGCCGAAGGGGAGGTCAGCGAGCTCGGGGAGGTCCTAGCGGCGCTGAATCGACCGGAGGCGAGCTCGGCGCTGGAGGTTGAAGACGACGGCGGTGGCGACGTTGCAGGGGCTCCCGCGGTGCGCTTCTCGGCGAGGAGGAAGAGGTGGTCGAGGCGGATCTCCCTGGGGCGTCGGTGAGGCGTGGGGAGCACGGTGGCTGTGGCAATCGGCGTCGGTGGCGGCGGCTCCGCTCGGGTCCGAGGTGCGGAGCGAGAGGGAGAGCAGGAGAAGGGGATGAGCACGGGAGGGAGTTGAGAGAGGCCTGAGGGGGTGCGTGGCATCCTTAGCCGATCCGGGGCGGGGCGGCAAGCAGGAGGTGGCTCGGGCGCGTGCGCGCGCGCTCCGGCCACGCGCCTCTGTCCTACTGTCCCGAGGAGGAAGACGACAGGGAGGGCGCTGGTGGGCTGGGCCGGCCAGGGGGGGGAGCTGGGCCGCGGGAGAAGCTGGGCCAGGCAGGTAAGTCAGGTAAGTGGCTGGGCTTCTCCTTTTCTCTCTCTCTTTTATTTCTATTCTGTTTTATATTTTTCTTCTGTTTTTGTTTTATTTAAATTATTTTGCCACTGTTTTGAATTTAAAAATAATTCAAACAATGCCAAAACTCCTCTGAATATTTTTATATTGCTAGATGGACTTTTCCAAAAGCTTATAAAATATTTCAGGGGTATTTGAAATTATATTCTAATTATATGAATATAACTCAAATTCAAATAGCTAATGAATTAAATCCAAAGTCCCAAAAATAAATCCTTAAAAATGTTCAATATTTTGGTTGGGACCAGAACCCTTACCAAAAATTATCAAACATTTAAGAAGAGCATTTTGGAGCAATGAATGAGATTTCTAGGGTTTTTGCCCCTCTTTTATTTAGGGTTTTGAGGCTTCCAATATTCCTCAATTCAAGTTTCAAAAATATAGACATGATGCACACATGAAGCTAGCCTAGAGCAATGCCAGAAGCTAGGGATGTGACAAGCACACATCTTTATTGTTGACAACAAAGAGAAGATGCTATTGTATAACCTTAGATTTAATAAGAAACACAATGAGACTATTATTTTGCCCGCGCCTCTGTTGTTTGATTTGATTGCAGATAATTTTCTTGTTACACCGGAGGCGGTGTACACTCATCGAGGCCAAGCATCCACTCCAGAACCTGAACCTGAGCCGGAACCTGCACTGGACCCTTATCGTGCATCATCTTTCCAGTGGGATCCGGAGATGGCCAGCCAGTGGTATCCTGATTACACCTCCCAGTACACCAGGGAGAGTAGCAACGGTCCTTGGTATTAGACCAACTTAGGCCAAAAGCCTAAGCTTGGGCGAGTACATATTTCTCACCGACTTTACATTCATGTTCACACACTAGTCATCGGTGCTCATACTCTTCCACTGTATTATCCATGCTAGTTTCATTTCCTTTTTCCCGCTTTCTTCTTGTGTGTTTGATAAACCTTAAGAAAAAACCAAAAAAATTAGTTAGTTTAATTTCCATGCCTGTAGTAGAAATTAAAATGAAAACCCAAAAAGATTTCTCGTTCTTCTTCTTACTTGTTGGGAGCTTTCCCGTGTAAATAGTTTTCTTTTCTTTTCTTTTCTTTGGGGGCCGAGAGTAGAAGACCATATTGAGAATATTTAGTGGCTCTCTTATGCATGATTGTTTATTTAAGTTAGAGCCCATATTACCTTGTCTTCTCTCTTGAGTTGAATGCTTGCAGATTCCAGCTTAGTCCAATGCACGTGCACTATTATTATTATACACATCGTTCGGTCGTGCAAGTGAAAGGCAATAATGACGATATATGATGGACTGATTGAGATGAGAAAAGCTGGTATGAACTCGACCTCTCTTGTTTTTGTAAATATGATGAGTTCATCGTTCCCGATTCAGCTTATTATGTAGTAAACATATTTGCAATGACATTTAGAGATTATAGTTGCTTGTGCCATGCTTGATTAGCTATGAGTTATAATGGTTTACCTTGCGTGCCAACATGCTATTAGAATGATTATGATGTGGTATGATGAGATGGTATCCTCCTTTGAATGAATTGAGTGACTCGACTTGGCACATGTTTACGCATGTAGTTGAAACAAATCAACATAGCCTTCATGATATTTATGTTCATGGTGGATTATATCCTACTCATGCTTGTATTCGGTGTGAATTAATTTTAATGCATGTTTATGACTGTTGTCGCTTTCTCAGTTGGTCGCTTCCCAGTCTTTTGCTAGCCTTCACCTGTACTAAGCGGGAATACTGCTTGTGCATCCAAACTCCTTAAACCCCAAAGTTGTTCCATATGAGTCCACCATACCTTCCTATATGCGGTATTTACCTGCCGTTCCAAGTAAATTTGTATGTGCCAAACTCCAAACCTTCAAATGAAATTCTATTTTGTATGCTCGAGCAGCTCATGTTACAACTAGGGCTGCCTATATCTTCCATGCTAGGTGGGTTATTCTCAATAGGAGTGGACTCCGCTCCTCATTCACGAGAAAGGGCCGTTAACTGGGATGCCCAGTCCCATGATCCAAAAAGATCAAAGCAAATCAAAATAATTAAACAAAACTCCCCCAGGGTTGTTGTTAGTTGGAGGCACTTGTTGTTTCGAGCAATCCATGGATTGATGCTTGTTGGTGGTTGGGGGAGTATAAACCTTTACCATTCTTTTTGGGAACTGCCTATACTGCATGTAGTATGGAAGATACAGCCATCTCATAGTTGTTGCGTTAACAGTGAAAGTATGACGCTCAAAATGTTATTCTGTCTCTATTTTAAAATCGAACTCTGGCACCTCTACAAATCCCTGCTTCCCTCTGTGAAGGGCCTATCTATTTACTTTTATATTGAGTCATCACCCTTCTTATTAGAAAGCACCCGCTGGAGAGCACACTGTCATTTGCATTCATTATTATTAGTTTATATTGGATATGACTTGACTGGATCTCTTTTACCATGAATTACAATGTTTAGTCAGTCCTTGATCTTTAAAGGTTCTCTGCATTTATGTTTTGCGGTCTCAGAAAGGGCTAGCGAGATACCATTTTGTTATATCATGTTATGATTGTTTTGAGAAAGTGTTGTCATCCGAGTTTTATTATTATGGCTTGCTAGCTGATTATGCTATTGATATGTGTAACTGTGAGACCTAGGTGTTATTGTGAGTATGGTTAGTTCATAATATTTGCTAAAACCTGAATGATGGCTTTGCATGTTTACAACAACAAGAGCAAATAGAGTTTGTAAAAGATTTTCTTTATCACTTCCATTTTATCAACTGAATTGCTTGAGGACAAGCAAAGGTTTAAGCTTGGGGGAGTTGATACGTCTCCAACGTATCTACTTTTCCAAACACTTTTGCCCTTGTTTTGGACTCTAACTTGCATGGTTTGAATGAAACTAACCCGGACTGACGCTGTTTTCAGCAGAACTGCCATGATGTTGTTTTATGTGTAGAAAGCAAAAGTTCTCGGAATGTCCTAAAAATCCACAAAGGCACTTTTTGGAAAATATAAAAAATACTGGCGAAAGAATCAAGACCAGGGGGGCCACACCCTGTCCCCGAGGGTGGGGGGCGTGCCCTCCTCCCTGGGCACGCCCCCTTGTGCTCGTGGGCCCACTGAGGCTCCGCCGACCTCAACTCCAACTCCATATATTCCGTCTCGCGGAGAAAAAAATCAGAGAGAAAGTTTCATCGCGTTTTATGATACGGAGCCACCGCTAAGCCCTAATCTCTCTCGGGAGGGCTAATCTGGAGTCTGTTCGGGGCTCCGGAGAGGGGGATTCGTCACCGTCGTCATCATCAACCATCCTCCATCACCAATTTCATGATGCTCACCACCGTGCGTGAGTAATTCCATCGTAGGCTTGCTGGACGGTGATGGGTTGGATGAGATTTACCATGTAATCAAGTTAGTTTTGTTAGGGTTTGATCCCTAGTATCCACTATGTTCTGAGATTGATGTTGCTATGACTTTGGTATGCTTAATGCTTGTCACTAGGGCCCGAGTGCCATGATTTCAGATCTGAACCTATTATGTTTTCATGAATATATGTGTGTTCTTGATCCTATATTGCAAGTCTATAGTCACCTATTATGTGTTATGATCCGACAACCCTGAAGTGACAGTAATCGGGATACTTCTCGGTGATGACCATAGTTTGAGGAGTTCATGTATTCACTATGTGCTAATGCTTTGTTCCGGTTCTCTATTAAGAGGAGGCCTTAATATCCCTTAGTTTCCGTTAGGACCCCGCTGCCATGGGAGGGTAGGACAAAAGATGTCATGCAAGTTCTTTTCCATGAGCACGTATGACTATATTCGGAATACATGCCTACATTACATTGATGAATTGGAGCTAGTTTTGTGTCACCCTATGTTATAACTATTACATGAGGAATCGCATCTAACATAATTATCCATCACTGATCCATTGCCTACGAGCTTTTCACATCTTGTGCTTCGCTTATTTACTTTTCTGTTGCTCTTGTTACAATCACTACAAAACCCAAAAACATTACTTTTGCTACCGTTACCTTTATTATCATACTACTTTGCTGCAGATACTAAGTTATTCAGGTGTGGTTGAATTGACAACTCAACTACAAATACTCAAGAATATTCTTTGGCTCCCCTTGTGTGGAATCAATAAATTTGGGTCGAATACTTTACCCTCGAAAGCTGTTGCGATCCCCTACACTTATGGGTTATCAACATCCAAGAGTCACTTCTGCTAGATTCCTGTGTTGACTGACAAAGCCTTGCGTAAACAAGTCAACCTCGAAATCTGTGGCGTGTACAGCCCATTTGCTATTATTTTTATAATTTCTATTCATTTTCTAATTCATATGGAATTTATTGCAGCCAATTTTCCATTTTTAGAATTGCTGCCAATTCTCTGGTCAGTACCGGGGTTAAAAATTCAACTAAATATGTGCGAAATTTTGAAAATTCGCAAATTTTTGCTGGGGAACAAAATATTCTTAATCCAAAAATTAGTGGCCATAATAAAATAAATTTAAAAATAAATTAGTACTATGTCATGTTAAATCCAATGAAATACTCCCTCCGTCCCAAAATTCTTGTCTTAGATTTGTCTAAATACAGATGTATCAAGTCACGTTTTGGTATTAGATACATCCGTATCTAGATTAATCTAAGACAAGAATTTTGGGACGGAGGGAGTATAAAATATATGAAGAACAAAAACAAAAAAGAAGCTAATTTCCCATTTGCTATAATTTTTTTGGAATTTTCAACCCGTTTGATATTACTTTTAACAGACACTGACCATACTCTTTGGCCAGGCCGGAATGCATCCCTCCTTGTCTTGAAAGATTTGCAGCCTAGTAAGTTGGAGAAAACAAATAGGCCTAGCTTGGGTATTCTTCAAAAAGAAATACTGGGCTACCTATTTTCCCAAAGAAAAAACTGCTGGGCTGGTCATGTTGTTAGACGGGCCACAGAGACCGCACAACCCAGTTTATAGCCTGCTCCTCCGAATTACTACTCAAAAAAAAGTTGTGCAATTTTGTCGTTAATGGACTATACGTTGAAAATGATGTGGGTCCCAGATATCAGCAGGGTGGATTAGAGTAAAAAAAGAGGGGTGCATCTGAGTAGTAAAAGAGGCGCTTGCTTGTGTTCGGGAGTGGACCTGGTAGGTCCGTATTGTCATACTCACAACTACAGTCCTCTCCCGATTCACTATGTTGACAGGGCCGTACGGTGGCGCCGCGGCGCATGCACCAAGGCGGAGGATAAAGTGTTGTCGCTAATGTGCTGGGCTGGGTTGGACATTCTTATTGAAAAATAAAAATGGACCGAAACTATTTACGATGTTGACTATGATTTGCATGGGTCAACTGGTTGCAGGAAGAATATGTTGGGAGAAAGAAGACTAGTCGCTATCTTTGCCTTAGAGAATGTAATGACAATATCATAGGAAATAATATCCTCCTATTAAATCATGAATTTAAAGAACTGGTGCATGAGCATTTAGCTTTATTTATTTATTTACTTATTTATGTTTAGGGGACCATGAGCATGTACCTGGGCCTTATTCATGTGAGAGCCTCCCTTCCAGTTAATTATGGGCTCCTCTATTGGGCCTTGATCAGTGGGCTGCATGTTATCAACAAGTGGAAAATGTGTTCCATACCAAAAATAGTATGCGCTATGTACGGTACGGGGCACCAAAGGATCGGACCATGCAGCGGCTTCCAAAACATTGTGTTTGCCGTTCGGACAACACATTTATTCAACCAACTGACAAAATATACTACTGATTGTACATTGAAAACAGCAGCAGCAGCAACCAGGGCTGGGGGTGCAACAAAAGCAGTAAGCATGCCAGAAGAGTAAAGATGCAGCTCTCTCTTCCAAACCAAACATTAGCCATCATTACAAATGGGCTACCAAAAAAGAACAAGTGTATGCATCAAACTAAAAGATCCTACTACACCAAGTGTACGCATCTAACTAACTAGCTTAGTTAGACGTTACTATTTATTAAGTTGTGGAGGCTGACGGCTTGAACCAGATGGGTGCCTGACGGGGGAAACTCCAGCCAGCAGGTCGAAGTCTGATACTTGCGACCCTCTCTCCTACTTTGGGCTGCAGAGCATGGCGGCACATATCATGGTATGGTGCATGCAGAGACACATGGTACGTTGTGTACATAGTTTTTCCTGATGAACGAAACCGCACTGCCATCATGATCCTTGCCGTCGGTTATCTCCTGGTTAATTGGATAATTCAGTCTGAGAAACAGAGAGCGTGTACCAAGGCTACTACCAGCCTACAGTCAAAAATTTCTAAAGGCCTAGAGAAGCTGGGATCCTGCTCAAAGACCTTGCAGTGACTGTGATTGTATTCCGTGAAACAACACGTC
This sequence comes from Triticum dicoccoides, assembly GCF_002162155.2. NCBI lineage: Eukaryota > Viridiplantae > Streptophyta > Magnoliopsida > Poales > Poaceae > Triticum > Triticum dicoccoides. The sequence continues at coordinate 280,855,333 of NC_041381.1, forward strand.
CGGTACGTGCGAACGATCATCAATCGTTCGCTGTCGTCTAACCGAGCCAGGAACCACTTGCAACTTCCATGCCGCTTTTCTCTGAGAGGTTCTGGGATTAGGAAGGGTAGGGACACCAGGCGGCCTACAACATCATATCAAGTTGGAGTCAAATAAAAAAGGGCTCTTAATATAGTCAATCTTAAGAACAACATGTTATGAGCATGAATATTTTTTTAGTAAATGTTGACAGTAATATAAGCAAGCCATTACTAGGAAAGTAACATACTGATGTAACAGCCGTTTGTAGCGATGACTGGAGTAGGCCAGCAATACGTCCAGGCATAGAAGGAGCCGACAACATAAATGACGCCCTTGTGTTCAATGGCATCAGAGAACCATGGAGGATGTACGATCCTGTGATGGACGTGCAGATTTATCCACTTACCGCAGTGACCTGTCAGATAGGCGAGACCGCGGTTGAAGAACGCAATTGGCCTGAAGTCTTTATAATTTGCAGATCTTGTGGGCACTTGGCAGATTACAACCTTGAGCAAATCAAACTTGGTATCATGTTGGCTAATGTAAGATTCCGAGTATTCTGGGCCGCAGAGCCAAAGCAGTGGAGTGTTAATTGAAGGAAGGGGGATCAATCGACGGGTGTAGACCTCCACGAGCATCCAGCTGCCGCGACCGTCGACGAGCACCATCCAAGACATGTTCATGCCGACCCAGTACATATCGTTAATGTACTTGAGGGTGACGGGGATTGGATCACAGTCAAGGGGTTGATGCTCGCCAACCTACGATCGTTATGCTGCGTGACACACCATTTCTGAAGATTAGGCGGCATCAGCAAGCAAGGAGCTGGCTTAAAAAGCTCCGGCCTAAGGGCTTTGAGTAAACGGTACATCCCCGACGAGCATGCGGCGAGCGGCATGGTACTGAGATTGTCCACACGCGAAACAATGAGCTTGATTACCTCTGTGGGGAGCGAATTCCAGCCACTCTTTCGGCAGACGCTGCTCGGTTCTGCCATTGTTAGTGCTTGGGTTTCGGGCGAGGGGGGGGAGGCGCCTTAGCGGGGATGGAGGATTGGACGATATTATGTGCGGACAAAGATGGAGAAGCGAATATGTGCTGCGGGAAGTGGACATGTGATGATGACTACAACACGCCGCTTGACTTATGAGACACATACCAGCAACGTAGGGTCATATCGATGCCAGACAACTTGCTTGAGTTATCACAGTACTGGTACTCCCTACAGTACCTACTACTATGCCCTAACTTGCTTGAGTAGAGTAGTAGTGGAGTAGGACTCTGCTCTACTACTAGCACCGGAGGAGTAGTATATTCTAATATAAAATAGTTACAAACTTCAATGCCCGAGCGTGGAACGACTACGAACCGCCATCGGTGCTAACTCCAATCCCCATCAAACGTTCGCTGGGAGACATGGCAGTTGCAAACGCACGCGACGCAGTTACAGTATGTGCGTAAGGGTGGCGGTTTTGTCAAATACTATGGCTTAAAAACAAGCCACCGTCGGATGGAAATCTAACGGTTACATGGGATTCACCAGGATTGAGCTCGTGGTGAACAATCGCCAGATATCATTACTAAAAAATGTTAAAACAACCGGGGCTATAACTTGCACCGGCTGACCACTAACAATGATACTAACATACTTGTAAATGGTCAAAGACCGTGTCTACGTGGTGTTTGGAATTATTTGCAAAAAATAGCAAGATGCCCGTGCATTGCATGGAACATCAAAATGCATTTTTTTTACAAAACACCTGTTGTGATTGACCCATGCAGGAGTAATCCCATGTGTAAAAACTAATGATATCTCGAGAATTTTATTGGAAAAAGGTATCTCGACCATTTCATCAAAAAATGATATCTCGAGAAAGATGATAGATAAGGTGAGGAGGAGTGGGGCGTGGTGGTGACTGGTGGTCGGACTGGGCGGAGGCTTGGGGATGGACGGCGCCGCCAGTGGCCACCATGCCATATTGTTCCAGAGACTTCCTTTTTTAATTGCTGAGCAATGAGGTTGTGGGAGATAAGGATGAACGAGGCAAGGCCTTATCTATAAATGTGGAGAGAGGTGCGGGTATCTTTTGTAAAATTGTCATAGTTTGCTTTTTATCCGTCAGATATAGATCGGATAGTCTATATTATAAGTGGCAGGCACACCATCATCACTAACTCGGTTTTTTCTCTACTCCTACTCCTATAAAAGACTTAGTTGGTGATGATGGAGGCGAGGAGGCGTGTTCAGTCGGGCGTGCAGCGGATGGCGCAGTACTATTCGATTTGTTATAAAAAACAAAGAAGAGTAGTAGAGATAGAGATAAGAGTAGAGATAAAGACTTAGGGAGGAGCACCATCTACTGCTTCGTGTGCTACTCATGCGCTCCATTCGGCGGCCGCAACGTCCCCTACAACCACTCCCTCATGCGCTCCATTCAGCGGGCGCTGTTGAAATTTGGGGAGCACACTCTCGCGACTGCTGGCAGTGACGACTTCACCGACGACGACTTCTTCCCCGATCTCAGCAACCTCTTCCTCAACCACATGGGCGACAACCTCAATGCCAACGGTGCTGCTCCCGTTGCACCGTATGTGTTTCTGTCCTTCCTGTTCGAAATCGTGGTAGAATTCATGTTTCTACTCTATATCCTAGATTCTATCTGTTCATGTACTATGTTAGTCCACATGATTAGTTTAATCTCTATTAGAGTCGTCATGATTTATTTTGTGCTTATTCGGAGTAAATCTCGTAGTAACTTGCTCATATATTCAACTGGCGCAACGTCCCCTACAGCCACTCCCGTTTCATGGACGGCCTGGTCGATGCCTCCAAGGAGCCCTTCGTCTAGTGCTATGAGTGCCCGATGCCGTTTTGGGGCTCACTGGCGGACATCGTGCATCACCTCATATAGACGTGGGCCAATCACTACTGGCCCTTGGCGAAGAACTCAAGTACGATACGTGCTACCCATTCACCATGCCGGAGTCGCTAGAGGATCACAGCCGCCTGCTAGTCTCGGAGGAGGACAACAACGTCTTCCTCTTGATCGTGGGCACCGGCGAGGCCCATGCAGGCCGCTGCCCCGTCTCTGTAGGGTGCGTCAGCGGCGACGCCGCTGACGCTGACACTGACACGAGGCCGATGTACGGGTGCGTGCTCACTGTTACTACCCCTCAGAGGTACGTGGGTGGCGACACCGGCTCCATCATGCTAACTAGGACTCTGCCGAGCTGGGACCTTCCCGCCGATGTGGACATGGAAGACGCATGGTACGATTCCCCCCCCCCCCCAACGCGGTGAATGGGGACTCCAAGGAGGTTCACCTGGACATATGAATTACCAAGTTAAATGTTGACCATTAGTCTTTGCTCAATGTAATCCGCTATCTAAGCATGTGGAGAATTCCATGCATGATCTTTCTCTATTGGAGTATCGCGCATGAATAAAAGTGTATCCAGTTATGGTTTAGTCTAGAATCTTCCATGTATGAACTTTTACTACAATACTGGTGAAAGACTTACGATGAACCATTTCTTACATCTCCTCTGCCCCTTCCAAGTCATCCTGATTTAATCCCTCCGTCTAGGTGTATAAGGGCATGGTTAATACTTAATAGTATAGCCAAATGTTGACTATAAGAAAGTGCCATGTCATCTGTAGACAACATGTATAACAATCGATACTCAAAAACTAATTCTTCAAGATCATTTCTTGCAAAGCACAATAAGTGTTATTGGTTCACAAGTTTCGGATGCAGGTTGAACAGTTGAACGCCTTTGTTTGCAAAAGATACTTTTTTTCTCTATTTCACCCAGATGCTTGTGAGCTCTAGAGATGAAATAATATCCGAAGAAACCTATCGATACCCGACCCCCACATCCTTTGTCAAAATAAACAACTCCCCGATCAATGCATTTCACCCTTCCGTGCAACGCACGAGCACCTTACTATAGATTAGTACGACCAAAAATTTATATATAGGACGATAAATGCTGATGCATGTCACCTAAAATAATATCATTGAAAACTATGTTGAAATACAAATCCAACGATATAGTTTTTGTTGACATGCACTAACATTTTGTCAGTTAAATCTTCAGTCAAATTCAACGGGGGACTAATAAACCACGACCGATGTAGTAGTAGTGTAGACGGCAGCGCTGCACGGGGGTCTCACCCTGCTCGTGGCGCGGCAGTAAAGCTGTCATATAAAAAAACTCAACCACTCCCAGTAATAAGTGGCCTGGTAAAATAAACAGACAAGCAACCATCACATCCCTCCGTCTTTTTTGCATTTCATCTCTCTGCATTTACTTCCTCCGGTTCACATCGCACACTCGGTCCCTAGCTACTACTCCTAGGGCCAGTTCTTTTGGCGGCTTAAAAAATAAGTCCTCTCTTCCACAACTTTTCCCATAAGACTAGTCATAGTGGAGAGTAACACTAAGGCGCCTCACTCATTTATTTGGGCTTCTAAACCACTACTAGTACCTCTGTCCTAGTTTATTCGTCATTATTGTAATTTGTGCAAAATTTTGACCAAAGATTTAACTAATAAAATGTTAGTGCATGTGACATGCACAAACATTTCATTAGTTAAATTTATGATCAAAATTTGACACAGATTACAATGGGGACCAATAAACCAGGACAGAGGTAGTAGTAATGGGATTACTAATCTATAAGCCTAAAAGAACTACCCCTGGTACTCCTACTAGTAGTAGTACTCAAGTTGGAATTCCAATTGCACGACACAACTTGTTAGGCAAAAAATTTGATATAGGGTGTAGGAAGCGGTTTGGGAATTTGCATGCCTTTCCGACCAGTGAGATACTCCGTACAAAGTACAATAGAGAAATAATCACAGAGAAGGAAGCTAAAAGTAAACAATCAAATGAGCATTTTTGCATTTGTTTTGCATTCAATCGTTTCACAAGCTTGACTAGTGCTATTTTTTCTACTTTTACAAAAACTGCATCGTAATGTTAAAACATGCATTTGCATGTACATAAGTAATAACAGTACTCCCTCCATCTAGGTGTATAAGTCTTCCCTCCTTCTTGGTCATGATGCACAACCAAAGATGACTTATGCACCTGGATGGAGGGAGTAGCACAGTCTGCAAGCATATATAGAGAGAGACGTGTAGTGCGATAGTATATAGTAAAGTTTGTGCTATATGCACGTACTTACAAAATGCGTACGGATACACAAGGTTTCCAAACTTTCCCTTTTACATACTTAATTAAGGATGCTAATAATTCCCGAACGTTCGGGATTTATCATTTGCGTCCCAAAACTAATGAGATCACCTACGAAACTAAATTATACTCCTACTAAAAGCCATCGCGCTCGCAGGAGCGCTTGCGGTGCGCCACGAGTTCTCTGGTGCACGACCGTTTCCCAGCGCACCGACACAACGCCTCTTCCTCAGCCTCCCAACTCGCGAGGTGCTGATTGGCGGCTTGACGGCGGGCAAGCGCGATCTCACCGGTGTGGTCATCCAGTGCCAACATGTACTCCTCCTCGCTGGAAGCGTGCACCCGGTCCACGTACCGGCAAGCATAGATGAGGCGCTTGGGCCCGACTGCACTCAGGGCTTTGGCACGATCGTCCTCCACCACCCTCACGACCCTCGCATGAGCCTTCTGCCAAAGAGCCAATTGCCTAACTCTCTCGGACGCGACACAGACTTGCCAGGAGGCTTGACCCACGGCGCGCTTCTCTTCCTCGGCCTTCTTCTCTGCCTCTATTTTTGCGTGCTCTACCAGAGGCAAAGCCTCCCACAAGGCGACATCCATTTCTTTCCAAAACTCCTCAA
>NC_041381.1:280861515-280942544 GCF_002162155.2 Triticum dicoccoides
CGGCATTCTCCTCATAGCGGGGAACCGGGGCATCCTCCGACGCGCGTGTTGGCGAGATTGGGAACGCCGATGAGTCCACCTCGACTTGTCGCGGCGAGGAGTGGAACGACGACGCGCCCTCCTCGAATACTGGCGGCGAGGAACGGAACGGCGACGCGTGACCGTCTGCACGGTGCAGCGAGGGGCGCCTAGGGCTTGGGAGGGTGATGCCATGGTGGTCGACATGAGAGGGAGGGGGAGGAGATAGCGAACAACATGAGCGTTCTTCCGAATGCCATGGGAGGTGCAGTATTTATAGCGAGCAATGGCACACCTATGTAAGATATGAATTGAGCTGCACTGACTTAACTGCAGGTCCAGTTGCATCACTAACATGTGGGCCAGACCCCTGTCGGGCCCATATGTCAGTGACCCAATGCACCTGCAGTTAAGTAACTGAAGCAGCGTCCCGTAAGATACGTGGCGTGATTAATGTAACAACTACGTGGGCATATTTATTGGAGTAAATTACAGGGGAGGGAAGGGGTGGAAATATTGCTGGTCACAATGGATTGGACGAGCGCGGGGGGAGGAGAGTCATGCATGCAGATTTTTTCCACACGGGATGGAGTGGTGGGACCGCCGGAGGGAGAAGGAAAGTCAAGCAGGCATATTGTTTTCACACATGGAGAGGAAAAGATTTGGAGACGAACGGGCTTCCTGCAGGTATGGGGAACAGTGCATAATAAGTCATATTGCATGTCAGGCTAGATATAGTCTCAAGTCATTAAAAACATACACGCCCAACACATGTTCATATTTCAAGGTGCACTAAATTATTACATGCGATGATTAAGACTGGCCATAATGGTGGTATCTTAGCTGGTATCATGCACACGGTAATAGCAAACATGCTGATGTGGCAAAGAATTAAAGAAGAGAGGGGGGTTAGAGTAACTAGTGTTCATGCATGCATGCAATGCGATAATGCATTGGTAAACACATTTTTTTTGTGAAGAACGACAACATTAGTTGAGTACTTTTGCAGACTACAAAAACTATTCCACCGCCTCTATCTTGGTAAGAGTAGGTGAATTTTTTTAATCAAGCCCTTTAAACTAGAAGGGAGGTAGTAGCACTCTAATAGCTAACCTTGTTGTGATGACTAGATAGGACATGTCACGCACCTGGACGGAGGAACTAGTCTGCATTGTGCATTTAATTTTTGTCTGAAGTCAATGTACCTCTACCTTGACCAAACTTATAGAAAAATGTATCAACATTCACAATGTCAAATCAATATTTTTATACTCATTATAAAACACAGTTCTTATACTCATTATAATCAGTATTGTAGTTATTGATATTTTTAGTATAAATTTGGTCGAACACTTTGCGAACAATTGACGAATGTAAAAAGGACCAAAGGGAGTATCATGCATGCGGAGTAGGCAAACAAAATTGCTCATTTATAGTCGGTCGAAGTCTCAAAGGGAGCGACCGCGCGAGGGAGGCGAAGGTCATGGGAGGCGCGACGGTTAAGGGAATTAAGTGAAGTTACATCCACGCACTGGCATGGCGTGCAAACAGGCAGAAGCTATACTGTTAGGCCTACGATATGGGTCTAGTAGACATGACATCTAGTGGGTCCCGCATAGTACTCGAGAAATCTTTGGGGCTTCCAACCGTTTATCCATCGGGCAAGCCAACAACCACACGCCATCCGCACGCCCTACTCGTCCCCGTCTTCTACTAGTACAACACCTTACAATAGTTCGCTCCCAGTCATCCCGTCCTTTCACATTACACAAGTTCAACTTTTCCTAACCCTCCTCCAAAATCCATGGCCTCCCAAATCTCCATAGTCGCCGCTGAGTACCAGGTTAGAGCCATCACCATCGATGAGATCATCATCATCTACACATGTGGATCCGCGACGGTGAAAGCATGCCTTGCTCGCTTCCTACGCATGTTCAACAGTTCAAAGGATGAGTGGGTCGCTGGGCTAGATGTTGAGTACACCACAATCCTGGAAAGAGAGAAGATTCTAAAGGAGGCAGAGAAGAAGAAGCCCGCCATGATCCAGGTTTGTGTACATAACGGGTGCTTGGTCTACCACATATGCCATGCCGACGTTGAGTGCCAGGATTTTAAGAACTTCCTCAAGGATGAAAGAGTCAAATACATTACTTTAGACTTTAGGAACGATAGGGATGTCCTGGGTCGGACAGGCCTTGTTGTTGGCCAGCCCTTCGATCTCCAGAAGGCAAGCCTGGTATCCTCCTCTCAGCCTTCAATCCTGACCCTGGCAGTAGCCATGATTGATCCTTCGTACGCTAAACTGAAGAAACCTTACCACGAGTTTCATCATGCATGGGAGTCGAAGATATTAGATGAAGATCACATCCTGTACGCAGCAATGGATGCCTACCTTTGTTTAAATATCTACAAGGGTTGGATGAAGAAGCAGAGCCTAGTGTCTGGTTCAAGCAAAGAAGTGTCGGTGAAGAGGAAGAGGAAGAGGGACGAGGACGAAGTTGACGACGTGGACTCGGACTCCGAGTAAGGTGGCAGTGCCGTCGTTCATGTTGGTTCTACTGCAGTGTCAAGCGGACTAGTTGCTTAGTTCTATTTTAGGGGTGTGTTGTGCTGAGCCCCTAGCAGAACTATGTTTATGTCCTTTCTCGTTATTTGAACTTTATGTTCTTTCTCGTTATTTGAACTCTTTAGTACGTACAATAGTGCTAGTACTATGTCTTACTACTGTTCTTCTTGCATTTGGTACTACTGCTCGTATCTTCGTGTTCCTACTGTACTTAATACGTTTGTACTAGTATTATTATTTGGGTCACTCGATCTGTGAAAGAAGTTCGACGGAGCGAAGGAAGAAGACAACAGAGAAGCTACCCCAGTATCTATATTAGGGTGGTAGGGTGCCCATGATCTATCTTATGAGTGTTGGGTTTGGAATGCAGTTCGCCGGAAAAATGGATCGTGCCTGGGGTTAAGCGGATGGCGGGGGTGGGGGAGCATGGCTGTGGCAGGCGGTTCAGGGGAGGGCGGGGCGGCGGTTAGGCGTGTGGCGGGCTGAGAAGATGAACAGTGCATCAATTTCGGAGGTTGAAGAAGCCCTTCTAGCCATCCATGTTGCATCCAACGGCTCACAAGAGTCGACTGACCCAAATTGCTCCTTCAGATTGCAGGATCCATGTGGCATTCAAGGTCTCGAAGGTAGTGAGGAGTCCGGAATTAAGAGGTCCTCGGATAGCCGGACTATATACTTTGGCCGGACTGTTGGACTATGAAGATACAAGATTGAAGACTTTGTCGTCCGGATGGGACTCTCCTTTGCGTGGAAGGCAAGCTTGGAAATTTTGATATGTAGATCTCCTTCTCTGTAACCGACTCTGTGTAACCCTAGCCCCCTCCGGTGTCTATATAAACCGGAGGGTTTAGTCCGTAGGACAAGAACAATCATAATCATAGGCTAGCTTCTAGGGTTTAGCCTCTACGATCTCGTGGTAGATCAACTCTTGTAATACTCATATCATCAAGATCAATCAAGCAGGAAGTAGGGTATTACCTCTGTCAAGAGGGCCCGAACCTGGGTAAACATCGTGTCCCCCGCCTCCTGTTACCATTAGCCTTAGACGCACAGTTCGGGACCCCCTACCCGAGATCCGCCGGTTTTGACACCGACATTGGTGCTTTCATTGAGAGTTCCACTGTGCCGTCATGATAGGGCTTGATGGCTCCTTCAATCATCTTCAATGACGCGGTCCAGGGGGAGGTTTTCCTTCCCGGACAGATCTTCGTATTCGGCGGCTTCGTACTGCGGGCCAACTCGCTTGGCCATCTGGAGCAGATCGATAGCTACGCCCCTGGCCACCAGGTCAGGTTTGGAAGCTTGAACTATACTTCCGACATCCACGGAGACTTGATCTTCGATGGATTCGAGCCCGTGTCAGGTGCGCCGAACAGTCATGACGAGCATGACTTAGATCTGCCATCGGACGGTGTTCGGGAGATCGCGCCTGCAGCGGCCTCAGGAATCAATCCGGAGCAGATTGTGCCATCCGAGGACGGGTGGATGGACCCCGCCACGGAGGCCTCACACTCATCGGCATTGGAGCCAAACACTGACCCTACCTCCTATGAGGATGGTATCATCGGACCCTCAGACTCGTCTCCGTCTACAGGATCCGAACCGCGTACGTCCGTGCCTGTCGAATCTGATTGGGCCCCGATCATGGAGTTCACCTCCACGGATATCTTTCAGCACTAGCCCTTGGGTGATGTGCTAAATTCATTGAGATCTCTCTCCTTGTCAGGAGACTCTTGGCCGAACTATGTCCGGCTCGAGTGGGAAGCGGACAACGAAGAAATTCGTGACCCACCCACCACCCACTTAATAGCCACTATTGATTTCTTAACTGATGCGCTTGACATCAACTCCGAGGACATCGACGGTATGGATGACGATGCGGGAGAAGGACAGCTACCTCATCATATGATATATATATGGTGGACACCCCCAAAGAAAGCAATGGCGATGAGGCAACGGAAGATAATCCCTTGGAGAAGCAACCTAGGCACCGGCGTCATAGGTGCCACTTCAAGCCCCGCCATAGAAAAAATAGTGATACCGGCACAAGAGATGATAACAATCCGGATGGTGCCGAAGACGAAAACAATCCTACCCAGCCAAGCTTCGAGCAGGCCGAGCAAGAAGATGGACAAGCTAGCCTAAGGAACAGGCAACAGATGGAGAATCAGAGGATGATAATTACATGCCTCTCTCCGAAGACGAAGTGAGCCTTGGCTGAAGAATTCATCGTGCCTGAGGATCCTGTTGAGCAGGAGCGCTTCAAGCGCCGGCTTATAGCACTGCAAAAAGCCTGAAGAAAAAGCAGCAACAGCTTCAAGCTGATCAAGATCTGCTAACTGATAGATGGACCGAGGTCCTGGCTGCCGAGGAATATGGACTCGAGCGCCCTACCAAAAGTTAGCCAAAGCGCAGGTTGCTACCTCAACTCGAGCAGGAGGCGTTAAAGCCCACACTACCAACGCATGATGCGGCTGACCGGCCACCCCATGGCTGAGACAAAGCGGCGTACCAGCCCGAAGTCCAGGCCGCACCCCGTCGCCAATCAAACAATAATACTAAGGCCCGAGGCTACATGAAGGACCTGCGAGACGTATTGGAAAACAAAGCAGGACAGTCAAGATCGATCTACGGATCACGGGGGCGCGCCACAGCGCATGACGATTACCGTCATGCCGGATACACTAAACAAAAGTCCAGCCGGACCGAATACAATGTAGCCCGACACAGAGGCGCCACACACCCCCAGTGCTTCACTCATGAAGTAATGGATCATGAATTCCCAGAAGGGTTTAAACCCGTCAACATTGAATCATATGATGGTACTACAGACCCCGCGGTATGGATAGAAGATTTCTTCCTCCATATTCACATGGCCCGTGGAGATGATCTACATGCTATCAAGTACCTCCCGCTAAAACTCAAGGGACCAGCTCGGCATTGGCTAAATAGCTTGCCGGCAAACTCCATCGGGAGTTGGGAGAACCTGGTAGATGCATTCCTTGACAACTTCCAGGGCACTTATGTGAGACACCGGATGCTGATGACCTAAGTCACATAACCAAACAGCCCGGAGAGTCAGCCAGGAAATTTTGGACCCGGTTCCTAACTAAAAAGAATCAAATTGTCGACTGTCCGGATGTCGAAGCCCTTGCGGCCTTTAAGCAAAACATCCATGACGAGTGGCTTGCCCGACATCTCGGCCAAGAAAAGCCAAAGTCCATGGCAGCCCTCACAACACTCATGACCCACTTTTGTGCGGGCGAGGATAGCTGGTTGGCTCGTAGCAACAACACAGCAAGCAATCCTGGCACATCAAAAGCCAGGGATAGCAACGACAAACAACGGCGCAACAAACACAAGCGTCGCAAAAACGGTGATAGTGCCGAAGACATGGCAGTCAATGCCGGATTTAGTGGCTCCAAGTCTGGTTAGCGGAAAAAGCCATTCAACAAAAACAATTCAGGCCTGTCCAGTTTGGACCGCATACTCGACCATCCATGCTAAATTCACGGCACCCCAGGAACACCAGCCAATCATACCAACAGAGAATGCTGGGTCTTCAAACAAGCCGGCAGGTTAGGTGCCGAAAACAAGGGGAAGGGGTCTCAAAGCGAAGATGACGACGAGGAGCCCCGATCACCGAACATAGGAGGACAGAAGAAATTCCCTCCCTAGGTGAAAACGATGAATACGCATCCCATATTCCCAAGCGGAAGCGTGAACTAAGGGACGTCTATGCAATAGAGCCAATCGCCCCAAAGTTCAACCCATGGTCCTTTTGCCCGATCACTTTCGACCGGAGGGACCATCCTACCAGTATCCGTCATGGCAGTTCGGCCGCATTGGTCCTTGACCCCATCATTACGAATTCCACCTCACACGAGTCCTTATGGACGATGGCAGTGGCCTGAACCTGCTCTATCAGGATACAATGCGCAAAATGGGCATCGACCCCTTAAGGATCAAGCCCACAAAAACCACCTTCAAAGGTGTCATACCAGATGTAGAGGCCTATTACACGGGCTCAATCACACTGACAGTGGTCTTCGGATCTCCGGACAGTTACCGTACCGAAGAGTTAGTCTTCGACATCGTCCCCTTTTGCAGTGACTATCAGGCATTGCTCGGACGAACCGCGTTCGCTCAGTTCAACGCGGTGCCACATTATGCCTACCGTAAACTCAAGATGCCCGGTCCGTGCGGCGTCATCACGGTTAATGGCAGGGCCGAACTCCCCCTCACTGCCAAAGGGTCCACCGCCGCTTTAACAGCAAGAGCAACGAATGACACCTTTCAACCAAACCTCAAGTCGACAGCCAAGCTCCCGGACTCCGCCAAAGGAGTCCAAACTACTGCGCGACAGGATAGCCTGGCCCGTCCGGAGCTTAATTAAAAACACTCCGGCAAAACTTAAGACAAGCCACATACTGCGGCTCAACCGCTCTGTAGCGAAAAACCATTTCTTGCATTTTCTTCGCAGGTTCACCTTTGCGTAGGCCAGGACGGATGGCGTGGAAACAGTTCGAGTGCGTAAGGGAATCTCTAGATATTCCCCTCTATGATCATCCGACTACACTCCGGATCCGCGTACACCTTCCTCCCGCCTGGTCTCAGCAGGTTCCGCAGTCATATCCATTTTTATCACATTACCTGTACTCATACCCATTGAAATATTATTCAAATACAACATGTGGGTTTATATGATGCTCATCTGCTGACTATTTCTTATTAAATCTCTTTTGTTAAAAGGCAGCTGCATATCGCCGATATGCCTTAATATGCCAGGGGCTTCATTATACCCATACTATGGCAAAAAAGTCCGAACACCTTCATGGCAGTTCGGCACCCCGAACTTATAGCATTATATGCATCAGCTCCGAAACATGTCTTGGGTCAATAGTTGGGTTTGCCCGGCTCCTATGTTTTGGTACCTTACGTTCCGCTATATCGGCTAAGGTAGCACAGGGTGAACTACTACGATTGTGTCCCGGTTCTTCCGGACAAGCACCCCAGTAGAGAAAGCCGAAAGCTGACCGTCATGATGCAGCGAGAGCTGGTCAGCTATTCGAGAGGTTGTAAAATCTTTAAGGATTTCTTCCGCATAATGCCATAACCAATGCAGCGTGCAAAGGATCGGCTTTTCTTCCGATCAGGCGCTTATAGAGCCCCTCGTGCGGTCTTCCGAACACCAGGGGTTGTGCCTACCTTCCTTTTAAAACTCCTATGGCTAAGTGAGAGTGATAAAGCCCTATAGTCTGATTGCCTGGTTCGCTATGCTGAACACCTCCTTCAAGGACCCAAAACTGGGATAAAGAGTGCTTAGGTTTATCCCGAACACCCCCATAATTACTACGTGGGGGCAGAAGCCGACGACTGGCTAACTCTCAGGATTAGTATATAAAACAGCCGCACAGGAGGAAAAACTTTCAAACGACAAGCAATAAATAATAGAAATGACCTTGTTCAAACATTTCAAAGGACAAACATGACCGTATCCATGGAAATATAATGTCCTTGGTGCATTGTTCCGCCGCAAGGTGGGCTCCTTTCAAGACACCTTCATAATACAGCTTGGGCTTGCGGTGCTCCTTTCCCTCCGGCGGTCCCTCGATCATCAGCTTTTTCGCATCCATCTTCCCCCAATGCACCTTTGCACGGGCGAAGGCCATTCACGCACCTTCTATGCAAACCAACCGCTTCATGACTTCGAGTCGAGGGCAGACACTCACAAGACGCTTCACGAGCCCGAAGTAACTGCTCGGAATCGGCTCGGCGGGCCACAGCCAGATAATTAAATCCTTCATGGCTAGCTCGGCCGCCTTATGTAGTTCGACCAGCTGCTTCAGTTGATCGGAGAAAGGCAGCGGATAATTTGGCGCCAGATACTACATCCAGAAGAGCTTATCCGCAGTATTCCTCTCTTCGGCTCGGTAGAATTGGGCAGCATGAGATATGCTGCACAGCAACTCCGCAAATACCCTTGTAGAAATCAGAATTCAAACTCTCAACTTGATTTTCTCCTTTCAAATACCCGCTTTGTATGGAAAAAGCCTTACCAGCCGCAATATTCCTCGCCTCCTGGATTTCCTTCAGAGCACCTTGGGCTTCCCCCCGGGCATCACTTGCGGCTTTGCGAGCCTGGGAGAGTTCGGATTCTTTCCCTGATAAACTCTGCTCCAAGGTCTCAAATTTCTTCATAGCCTCCTGAAGCTCTCGCTCAGCTTCAATAACTCTGGCCTCGTGCTTCTCGCAGAGAGCCTGCTCCGCAGCTGCCTTCTTCTCGGCTTCGGCCACAACCTTTTTAAGAGCCTCAATTTCGGTCGTCGCCCCTAGAGCACATCATAAATAAAAATTCATCATGCACACTTATTCATTTGTGCTAAATAAACAAGGTTTCTGCATACCTTGGTTATCCTCCGGCTGTTTCTGCACTCGGCCAAGTTTCCTTCGGCCCACTCCAGACTATGCCTCAGTCCGAATACTTCCACAGCATGAGAGGCGGCATATGCTAGAGACACCTACTTATTAAAAAGAGATAGATGTCATCAAGTAAGTCTCCTACGAACATAAATTTGATCCTCTGTCCGGTTCTTTCTTTCACCGAACAGTGTATCAGGGGCTGCTATCTATACCATGACACTCTTCCAAACCTCATAAAACATACCTCAAAGTCTCTCACGAGGCTGATACAAGATTCATTCAGTACACTCTCAGCAGACTGAATCTTTTCAATCATCGCACCCATAAGGGCATGGTGTTCATCAAGGATGGAGGGGCTCTTCAGCGCCGCTAATAAAGCATCCGGCACCTCTGGTTGGACAGAGGTTGCCGGTGGAATAGACACACCCCCTTCAGCCGATGGAGGCTGCCTGTCTGATTCTGGGGCCTTATTGGTCTCCAGTATCGTGTCCGGCTGGGGGGCGGAGTCAAGACGACCCCCGCCGTTGACATCCACGGGAGCCTTCTCTCCCGTGTGTCTGGGCCCTGAAGTTTGGCCTCCTAGCGCCGCCTTCGCAATCTCCCCCCCCCCTCCGTGGCCTGGGTCCTTCTGGGACGAAACCTCGGTGTCATTCACATGTCTGGGGGAGGGGGCCTTCGGGGGTCTCTCGCTTAAGGATGGCAATTTTACCCATGGACATGGTACCCATGGATATCCGACCCGAATGGATAGGGTTTGGATATGCTTTTGTGCCAATGGGCGAGACCCAAACCCTACCCGATTACTCATGTGTAGGGCATGGATATACTCTTGTACCCATGGGTATACCCAAACCCGACCCGATAGTATTACTTACTGGAAAAAACATGGTATCCCTACCCCACTGTCACATGTTCCACTGCAATTTAACACTTTGTTATCTAAAGCATGCAAAAGAATTTGTGCAATCCACGTCGTAACTTTTATTAGTTGACATTCAATCCCCACCGTAACTTACTCCAGCGCCCCTTCCCTTATTTTTAGCTCCTCATCGTTCTCATCTTTCAGAAAAATACTAAATGATATAAGGTTGTTAGTGGATGTTGATTTACCATAAGTGATGCCTAGCTTGCCACGAGGTGAAAATGGAATAGCTTATCTCCTGTTAACGATTTCATATGTCTTATTTATTGTCTTGAGAGGACCCACTAGATAACCGATGGGTATGGATATCCATCGGGTTTGGACATGGACACAATTTTTCAACCGTGGATTTTTTCATGGGCGGCCAAAGACTGTCTGCATGGATATGGATATGGATTTAATATTGTTCAACCTGACCCGAACCTGACCCATTGCCATCCTTAGTCCCGCTCTCCATGGCATCTGAACCCAGCAAGTCCTCTGACGAGGATTGTTCGGCCCAGGACCTCGCAGGACTGTAAGAAGTATGGCTCAGATTAAAGTGTTATGCCATGGCAAGTCTGGACGCATAAGCATGTTCGGATTTTATACTCATGAGTTCACCAGGGGCTGGGCCCTGGGATTCCACTCCGGGCTGCTATCAGCGGCGGTAGTGGACTCCTCTGGAAGGGGAGTTTTTCCCCTTTTAGGCGACTCGGCCTCCAAGGATGTGGAGGCCGTCCTTTTCTTTCTTCCCCCCGAGGGGGATTCGTCTCCCCCTCCTCCTCGTCCTCTTCGGAGGAAGAATGGGCACTGGAGTCTTCGGATTTTGTGTCCGAAGCGCCACGACGACGGAGGCCGCCCCTGGTCTTCTTGGCCTCTTTTTCGGCCTTCTTCTTTGGTGCCTTGTAAGGCACCAGGATCAACATCTTCATCAGAAGTGGGCCGACCGGTTCATCTGGCAGCGGGGCCGGATAGTAGATCCGCCCTGGCTTCTTCGCCCAGCCCTAGGAAATTTGTGGGAAACACATTAAGCATTTTCCTAAGGATATGCAAATAAAACATATGAATTGTCAATGTACAATTACTTACCGAACTTGCAGGGAGGGACATTTGGTACCCGCGGTCCTCGGCGGAGGCCGGCCACGATTTGCCGGAGTTGAAAAGCACCTTCCAGATGACCTTATGCAAGGAGCCAAAGATCTCTTGCAAGGTATGGTGCTTGCCCAGGTCTAACTCCCATAAATTGCATGCCCGGTGTTGACAAGGTAGAATCTGACGAACTAACATCACCTGGACTACATTGACGAGCTTGTTGTTCTTGCCTTTCATGTCTTGGATGCGCATCTGGAGTGCTGATAGTTCGCCAGACGAAGCCCAGTTCAGCCCCATCTTGGGCCAGGACGTTAGTCGCAGGGGGGCTCCAGATCTGAACTCTGGAGCGGCGGCCCATTCCTTGCCGCGTGGCTCGGTGATGTAAAACCACTGCTGCTGCCACTCCTTGATGGAATCATTGAAAGTACCTGTTGGCCATGTAATGTTGGGTATCTTGCTCACCCATGGCGCCTCCGCACTTGGCATACTCGCCGCTCACTACCTTGGGCTTCACATTAAAAACTTTCAGCCATAAGCCGAAATGTGGCGGGATGCGGAGAAAGGCCTCGCACACGACGATGAAAGTCGAGATGTTAAGGAAGGAATTGGGGGTAGATCATGAAAATCAATCCCGTAATAATACATGATGCCGCGAACGAATGGGTGAAGGGGAAACCCTAGCCCGTGGACGAAATGAGGGAGGAATACCACCCTCTCATGGGGTTCCGGAGTAGGGACGATCTGTACCGCCGTCGGGAGATGATGGCCGATTCTTTTGGCCAAATACCCGACCCCCCGAAGTTTTTTGATATCCTTCTCCCGGGCGGTAGAAGCCATCCACTTGCCTCCTACTCCGGATCCGGACATTTTTGGGAAAACTTTTTGGGTGGAGAAGATGAACGCTTGGGCACTAGGGCTCGAGCGAAAAGGAATGGATGATTAGAGGAAGAAGAAGGCGTGGGTGAAAAGGGGAGTTCTTATCCCCTTATAAAGGCAGTGGAGATCCTGCGCCTCCCCACTTGCCCGGTAAATTCGCTTATTCCCCAAGCACCGCGATTGATGGCACGGTGGGTTACCCACACTCGTATTGATGAGAATCCCGTGATAAGGGGACACGATCTCTGCTTCGACAAGCCATGCCGATAAAACTGCCTCGCGATATGTGCGGTGGAGGGTTGTGAAAAACGGTTCGAATAATGACCGGATCATGGTGTGATGTCATGCTATGGAAAATTGTCAGCAGATTAGATCTATGGAATATTATGCTCTCTACAGTGGTATGTGGAATTTGTTTTGCAGAGCCGGACACGACTCTTGTGTTCAAAATCTTCTATGGAGTATTCGGAGAAGGAACCCGCCTTGCAATGCCAAAGACAATCTGCATGCCAGACTCATCGTCATTGAAGCCTGGTTCAGGGGCTACTGAGGGAGTCCGGGATTAAGGGGTCCTCGGAAAGCCAGACTATATACTTTGGCCAGACTGTTGGACTATGAAGATACAAGATTGAAGACATTGTCCCGTGTCCGGATGTGACTCTCCTTTACGTGGAAGGCAAGCTTGGCAATTCGGATATGTAGATATCCTTCTCTGTCACTGACTCTGTGTAACCCTAGCCCCCTCCGGTGTCTATATAAATCGGAGGGTTTAGTCCATAGGACAAGAACAATCATAATCATAGGCTAACTTCTAGGGTTTAGCCTCTATGATCTCATGGTAGATCAACTCTTGTAATACTCATATCATCAAGATCAATCAAGCAGGAAGTAGGGTATTACCTCCGTCGAGAGGGCCCGAACCTGGGTAAACATTGTGTCCCCCGCCTCCTGTTACCATTAGCCTTAGACGCACAGTTGAGGACCCCTACCCGAGATCTGCCGGTTTTGACACCGACAGGTAGATTCCGCGTCCGCACCCAGTTGGCGGGCTCGGCACGGGCGCGACCGGCTTCTGCCGCGACAGCCACCAGGCGCGCCTCCTCCGCGTGGGCGGAGACGACAATGACATGCTAGTTCCTCCTCAGCAGCGTGCTGGAGCACGCGCTCGTCCTCCTCTTCGTACGCTGCGTGCATAGACGCGGCTCCACCAGCTGCTCGCGTGCTTGGCAGAGCGGCAGCACCGCGAGGAGGGACTGCAGACGACGTGAGCGGGCGAGCCTTCAGCTTCATGGCACAGGGATGGTGGCGACATGGCGGTGATGGGCGAGAAATTGTTGGCTGGAGCAGGCGGGCACTGGCATGCGCAATGGCGGCGACGACATATTGATGAGTGCGCGTATGGGAGCTTAGTTTAGTTTTATATAGGGTTGGTCAAACTTAAAAGAAAACTGTACTAGTACACGTAAACATTAAACCGAGGCAACGCTTATATTAGTTACCACAGCCACGATACGGAATCCTATGCAATCACATGAACTGCGGCCGCGCGGTCGATCAAATGGTGCGTCACCGTGTCGCGCTCGAAGGACATCCACCGAACCTTTTTGATTGTGTGATAACAATCCCCGAATATTACTCAACTTTTTTCCTGGAAAAGTTCTTGACACTACAATATTTCCATATATTTGAATTTAGCTCTAGTTCGTTATTATTTGGATTTGGACGTTTTAGGTGCGCCCTAGTTTTTTTAATACTGATTTTGTGTGTGTGACTGAGAGAGAACGTGTGTATGTGTCCATATGTGTGTTGTGGCAGAAGGGCAATGTGGAGACGGTGTGCGTGTGATAGAGACATAGAGAGGTGTGAATGTGCAAATGATCATGCATGAGTGAGACATAGACAGATGTCGATACATTGTGTATACATGAGAAAACGGTCTTCTATTTTACTTGTGTGTGTGTGTGAGAGAGAGAGAGAGGAGCACCCATAACACAACAACCCTCTCTCTCGATTCGTCCGTCCCTCGCACGACCGCATGTAACACATGCATCAATGCACACATTTTGACACACTCATCCAGCCCCTGCCCACCTCAAGGCCCACACATCACTCTCTATCTCGCACACACAATCTCTTCATGAAAACCCTATTTAGCATCTAGCTTTCGTCACATACACACACATTTCTCTCCATAGGTTTGATTTCTCTCAATATCTGACACACACACACACACATGTACACACCGCACACACACACCCTCCCCCGAGCACACAATTCATCCCGATCAAAGGTTATATGGCGACCACTCTCGCTTGTGATTCTCTGCACCCCAGCATGCACAACACCTCAATCTTCAAAGAGGGCATCGAGGAGATCGAAGACGGCGACCACACTGCGCTAAAGAATGCGGGGCCATTTGGAGGTAGGATGATGTGACGATGGTTGACTGACTCCCACCTCTCTCCTGCACAAAATTACCAATCCCTCTCTCCTCCACACAAAATTATCAATCCCTCAACCCACGAGATCCTTCCCCTCTCGTCCATGTTTTTCCAGCTCTCTCATCATACCTGTTGTCTCTTCTCCTTCCACGTGTACAGAATCCAGATGCACACACATCTCACGTATATTACATGTCTCCATCTTTCTCACAAACCTAACTTCTTCCTCTCTCTTTCTCTCTCTATCTCTCTCTCTGTCTCATTAGGTTTGTCTCCTACTCTCTCGTCTGCATACATACAATCTTTCCTGCCCTATCTGCTCCATCTTCGCAAGCTCTCACTACACATTTCATTCACATATTGGGATGTGTTCAAAATTTTGCTTTTGTAATGGATGATGTAGAGTTATGGTTGGTTTTGTTGCATCCTACAAAGTAATAACTATGAAATGCATTTAGATTCTCATTTGACTGGTATTATGTGAGTTTGAGCATATTGTGAAGTATTATAGACCTTGTACACATCTTGGAATTCAACAATGATTGTAACTATTGAATTGTATAGACCATTACATTGGAAGTCAGTAGCCTAATATATTTATTTCACAATTACAACAAATGATTAATTCACTACAAACTAAGAAAACAAATGTGTACTCCCTCCGTTTTTACTTAAGTCCGCATATTAGCATTGGTCAAAGTCAAGTTCTGTAAACTCTCGGAAAGTTTATAACAAAAAATATTAACATATACAATAACAAATAAATACCATTAGATTCATTATTGAATGTACTTTCACATCATATATATTTGTTATGGTAAATGTTTATATTTTTCTATAAACTTGGTCAAACTTTAGGAAGTTTGACTTCGGTCAAACCTAATATGTAGAGTTAGTCAAAACGGAGGGAGTACTAGTAGTTACTAGTACTACTCGCTAGTTGCTTAGCCCAATCACCCAACACGCCACACGGGGAGTTCAGTGTCACAAAATTTTGAGGTCGGCCGGAAAATCTCCCGCGACCCTGATTCGAGCAGTGGGAAGTTACCAGCATAGCCTTTGGAACAGGCCTATGGATGACGCTTGGTAGGGGGCTATTTTCGTAACTTCAGGTTCACCCTACCCAGCCATGCCCCGGCACCTAGAGTAGTACACCTGAATACTCCCCATTTTGTATCTTCACTGCAAAATAGACTTCTCCATGGCACCGCAGCCTACGTTCTCCTCCCCTTCTACATCAGCGCACTCGTCCATCGCAGCGCATCTGCCTCATCGACGACCTCGTACGCCGCAATGGAGTCGGTCCACCGTCGTCGTCGTACACGGAGCCTCTTCCCTAGCACCGTCTTCCATGGTCTCGGATCTCCTTCCCGGAAGTCGACGCCAAGCGCAGAAGCACCACCATCATGGACAATGAACTGACTCCCGTTGCCGACCATGATGCACAGAGGCTGCTGCGACCATCGTTCTCCTCCTCGATTGGTAATGTGTGTATTGAATCACTTAGCAGTACATGTGCAGTTCCAATTTTGTTCATACCTACCCTTCAAATTTCCTGGTTGCTATTGTTCCCGTAAAAGTAATTGGTTATAGCCTCCATTGTCCAACAGAATATCAGCTAGTAATTGTGCGTCACTCCTGTATCGCGTTGTGCTTGGGTAGGTTCTTCATCTGCAACCAGTAGTGTGGCAAATGATGGAAAGTTTTTTAGAACTAGCAAGATGCCCATGCGTTTCATGCATCAAGATGCATTTGTATGAGTAGTTTATCTTGTGGGAGAAAATGATGAATGAGGGAAGGCCTTATTTGCAAATCTGGAGAGGGGTGTGGGTATCTTTCTACAAAATTGCCATAGTTTCCTTCCTATCCGTCGGATATAAATCGGACGGCCTATATTGAAGGATGGCAGGCACACCATCATCACCAACTCTGTTCTTTAAAAGAAAAAAAAGTAGAGAGTAGAGAAGTAGAGATAAATATTAAATATAAAATAAATATAACAGTAGAGAAGAGAGTAGAGATAGCAGGGACGTAGGGAAAGGATCGCGCACGTGGGAAAAAGTGGCAGGGCGCGCGCTAGTTTTGGCGCGCGGCGTCCGGCGCACTTTATAAAATCCAACACCCTTCCTCCGCTCTGTGCCTTGCCACCGCTCTCTCCCCGCCCTGTGCCTTGCCACCACTCTCTCCCCGCTCTTTATTGCCTCGCCGCCGCCTCGCCGGGAAACTTGGGGATACCGTGGCATCCGGGCGAGCCCCTCTGGCGGCTTCTCCGCCAAGATCCGGTTCCGCGGGATGCGCCTCGGCCTCGGAAATTTCGACACCGCCAACGAGGCCGCCCGCACATACGACGCGGCGGTGTGGCGCCTCCGGTTGCCTCATTGAATATTGAACTTCCCCAACGTGCCGACGCAGGAGCGGCGGCAGGAGCTCACGCCTCTGCCGCGGCTTATCACCAACGAGGATCATAGCGACAACCGGAGGCGGGAGCACCGTCTTGGCATCACCAAGACGGACGAGGAAGCCATGGCACTGTGGCGCCAACGCTTCCCGCAGGACATCATCAACGAGCGTGAGTTCTACGCGTAAAGGAGGGCGGAGAGGGAGAAGAGGAGGGCGGAGCGAGCCGCCTATCACGTGGATAAGCGTACGCGAAAAGCGGACACTCAATTCAACATGAGGCTAGGAGCAGCGTCGCCCTAGGAATCCGACGGTGATCAGTATCTTCACGCCTACATTGAGACGTCGGAGGAGGACATCACCGAGGAGGAGTTGGACGACAAGGAGTAGTTGAACTATCTTTGTTATTTATTTATCTATGCTATATCTATGCTGAGAACTATCCTCTACTCTCTAGTCTCTACTCTCTATCTCTACTTGTCGATCTCAGCACTGTAAACATTTTTTTAAAGCGCCGCGCATTGCGCTTCTATTGGAGATGCTCTAACATGGCAGACGAGTGCTTTAATGTTGCCCACAAGATGCGTGAGTATTACTAGTAGTATATTTTTCTTGTTGAGATTTTAAAACCACGAGTGCGAACATGCAGAGGAGCAATGAGACCAAACACGGGATATTGGGGACATCTTCAATGAGCGTGGCAAGTTAAAGAGGAGTTGCATTGAACCTGTAAAACGAGCTTTGGTAAGTAACACCCTTTCAATTACTTCCGTTTAGCCTTGTGTTCTTTGATGTGTATATGTTGTAGTTTCTGTTTCTCTTAGCCTCGTGTTCTTCGATGTGTAATAAGAAGAGTCTTAATCGTCCTAATGCTTTCATTTTTAGCTTGATGTAGGAAGTGGGTGTTCTCACCTTGTAGTTTGTTTTTATATTTTTCCTTTTGAATTCACTTCTCCGAGTCCTGTTTATCTGGCTTCTACTAAATGGATCTGGGTTGCTCTGAGTATTGATCTAAAAAAGAAGTAACTTCATGTCAGGATGCAATTCTTGCGAGGAGAGAAGTATGGTCAACCTCGAGATCATGTTTCCAAAATGAGGCTGGCTTACACACAAGGTGCCAATTCCCTAATGATGCTGGATTAGACACAAGGTGCAAATTCCCAGATGATGTTGGATAACACACAAGCTAGGTGGAGTCGTTAGCTATTCGTGTCCTCGTGGCTCTAGTGAAGGCGGAAAGAAAGCATGCAGCAGCCCTTGAGAATGTAGCTGAGTTCCTAAAGAAGCGAAAAGAGCAATCGGATGCTCTCTTCACCCAAGCCAAAGAAGAGATGGAAGAAGCCAGAAATAAGCTAGTAGAGCAGGCTAGGCATCTCCTGCTATCTAAAACTATTGTCAATACAAAATTTCCTTCATAATAGCTAGGTTCAAATGTTTATCCAGTCAGCATGCCTATTGTGATGTCCGTGCATCTACTGATGTGGCACAAAATAATATTTTTCGGGTCATGTAATAACAGCAATTACTTTCCAAACAATAACACATGAAGCATTGGACATGGTATAGTTCACGCGCAAGCCCGACATTCCAAGTTCAACTTCCACATCAAACTCATGTTCACAGATATCTGCATTCATAGATAATGTCCAGAACCATGATTCACTTCAAAGCCAAAAAAATGTGAGGAGAGTTATAAATAAAGAAAAACCTCTAGTTCCAGCTACCAGTGAGAGCACAACAAGTCAAGACCATGCGTAATTAATTATATTTTGGTCATTTTTTGTGTTCTAAAATGCCGGCTGGCTCGCGAAGGATGTCTTGCCGGCACACACGCGGATTCGATGGAGGCAGGCGGTGCAGTCTGAAGCCAGTTGCATGCAGCAAGGAGGCGTGTTCAGCGGGCCTGCAGTGAGTCGGGCTCTCTTGGCCGACACGCCGGTTCAATGCCTGCGCTATGATAGGTCGCGTTCGTGTCAGAGCAATCATTCCCTCCAGTCCTTTTTTGTTTGGGTATAACAAAATCTCATTTTCCATTCACATTTTACAAGTAAAATTCCTGGACAAACTTTGACCCAAAATACGATGGGGACTAGTAAACCAGAACAAAGGTAGTAGTTTTTTTATCAAAGAAGGGTTTCCCCCTTCCGATTTTCATTACTGAAAACCAACATCTAAACCATAGTATTTGCCCTAGAACTACCAGGTTCAACATCTCACAACATAAACCCATACAACCATATGCCAAGGAGGTAGTAGTTATGAATTCCATTTTCGCTCCATACCAATTGTTCTAAAAACTACTTAGTACTTATAACGCGCCATTGAAAATCAGAACTCTTACCCTGCTATAAAAATGATATTTTAAACATGGCTACTCGATCTGTGGCAACTGGCGAGCCACCGCCTCCAAGTCGTTCACCTGTGGTCCCGACCATGAACTCCTATGAATAAAATTATCACGCGAGCTGACTATTCCTACAAAGATGCGCTCCACCATGTACCCGGTAACCGCGCATGCAGCAATCGTGCACCTAGGTTTTAGGGTTTATTTGTTAACAGTGCCTTTACATAACTCTCATGTGTGCAAGACAGCGAGAGACCGACTACGTGTGTGCGCCTCTTCTCTTCGTATATGTACTCCACTGTTTGTCTGGTGTCCAAAAAATTATACAGTGGTAATAACTACTAGCAATGTGCCAATGCGTTGCCACACGATCAAAGTAGATTAATACATATTCACCGATTTGATAGAAAAAATAGTCTAGTTTTGAAATACGTATATCACTAAAAATATGTTATGTTTCACTCAAAATATATTCCTTTGGCGGTTTTGATGAGAAAAGGGAGGAATGTTGTTGGTTTCAAGATTCGAGAAGTGGTATATGTCTAATTTCTACTCTTACTAGCAAGATGCCCGTGCGTTGCATGGAACATCAAGATCTTGTGGGAGAAAAGGATGAACAAGGAAAGGCCTTCTCTGCAAATGTGGAGAGGAGTGCGGGTAAATTGCCATAGTTTCCTTCCTATCCCTTAGATATAGATCGGACGACCTATATTGCAGGATGGCAGGCACACCATCATCACCGACTATGCTTTTTATAAGAGTAGAGATAAAAAACAGAGTTGGTGATGATGGTGTGCCTGCCATCCTACAATATAGGCCGTCCGATTTATATCTAACGGATAGGAAGGAAACTATGGAAATTTAGCAAAAATATACCCACACCCCTCTCCACATTTGCAAATAAGGCCTTCCCTCGTTCATCCTTTTCTCCCACAGGATAAACTACTCATACAAATGCATCTTGATGTTCCGTGCAACGCATGGGCATCTTGCTAGTTGTTGCAAAAAGCCCATGTGTGTGTGAGAGAGAGGGAGAGAGGAGGAGGACGGAGTGCATGTGTGACAAAGACACAAAGAGTGTGTGTGCGAGAGGTATCAACTTAAAATGAGGTGACAGTGTGTGTGCACGATCGAGAGGGCGTGTCTCAAGAAGGGAAGAAAAATCTACATAGATACAAGGAGTGCGAGAGAGACATGTATGCGATAGTGGAAGCACGAGTGTGCGGGTGTATAAACCTATGTAGAGGACTTGATACTTCAATGCTATGGTTGGGTTTTACCTTAATGATCTTTAGTAGTTGCGGATGCTTGCTAGAGTTCCAATCATAAGTGCATAGGATCCAAGAAGAGAAATTATGTTAGCTTATGCCTCTCCCTCATATGAAATTGCAATAGTGATTACTGGTCTTGTTAACAATTGCCTAGGATAATTCCGCACACCGACCGATCATTATTCCACACTCGCTATTTATAATATTTAGTAATATATTCTAACTTTATAATAACAACACCTACTTTTATGTTTTAGCTCTTCGATATCATACAAAGTTATCTTCTTCATACCCACAACGTAGTTTTATTTCTCGTTTCTATTTGGAAGCAAACGTTCGGTGTACGTAGAGTCATATTAGTGGCAGATAGGACTTGAGAGAATATTGATCTTGCCTTTAGCTCCTTGTGGGTTCGACACTCCATGCTTATCACTATCACCTTTGGAAATTACTATGATGATTCCCTGCACTTGGGGATTATCAAGCTCTTTTCTGGCGCCGTTGCCCGGGAGCAGTAGCGTGGGGTTGATATTCTCGTGTGTGCTTGTTTGCTTTCTTTCACTAAGTAGATTTTGTTTTTCCTTTTTATTTCTGTTTAGTTGTGGGTGAAACATACAAAAAAATTAAGAACGAAAATACAAAAAAATACTTGTCTCTCATGCCTAAAAAAGTTTTTCAAAAAGAGAAGTGATTGGAAAGTTATGCATTGAAGAAGTGAGGGTGGACCTTGAGCACTTGTGTTCGTGCTCACGGAAACAATGTAGAATTTTTAATGGAAGTTTCTATGTAAATAATTATCCCCTTGTATATATCCATTGTATTATAAAAATAATGTACCAAGCTTTGGTTTTAGGATGATTAGATTGCTTGTTTACTATGTGCAGAACAAAAACAAAAACTTTGGTTGTAGCGTGTGATTTTACATTTTTTACTGGAAGGTCAAACGGGTCTGAACCTTTTTGAACATTACTTCGGTACAAATTGTTCAAATTTTGATATTTATTTAAAAAAAATTGGAGTTACAGAAGTTTACCAAACTTCCAGATTACTACAAACGGTCTTGTTTTTGACAGATTCTGTTTTTAGCGTGTTGTTTTCTTATTTTGATGAATCTATGGCTAGTATCAGGGTGTATGAACCATAGAGAAGTTGTAATACGGTAGGTTTAACACCAATATAAATAAAGAATGAATTCATTACAGTACCTTAAAGTGGTAGTTTGCTTTATTACACTAACGGATCTCACAAAGTTTTTGTTAAGTTTGTGTGGATGAAGTGTTCGAAGAACAAGGACTTACCGATGAGAGAAGAATAAAGAGAGGCAAGAGTTCAAGCTTTGGGATTCCCAAGGCACCCCAAGTAAATATTTCAAAGGATACTCAAGCATCTAAGCTTGGGGATGCCCCGGTTGGCATCCCATCTTTCTTCTTCAACAAATATCGGTATACCTTGGTTTTTGTTTTGTTCACATGATTTGTGTCCTTTGTGTTTTTATTTTTCTTTAAGAACCATGCTAGTATGATATATCCCTTCATTGATTTATAGAATACTTCATGTGCTTCACTTATATCTTTTAAGTATGATCTTATAGAATTGCTCTTTGTGCTTCACTTAAATCTTTTCAGTATGGTTTTATAGAATGCTTCGTGTGCTTCACTTATATATTTTGAGCTTGGATATTGGTTAGTCTATATTATTTGTAGAATTCTCCATGAACTTCACTTATATCTTTTGGAGTATGAATAATACTATCATGTAAAGCGGGTTTGAAAGAGTGTCAACTTTAGGAATTAGTGATCCCACTATTCCAAATAAGAAGAATTTTGCTTATGTGGAGAGTAGAAAAATTTCTATGCTTGTAGATCATGAAAATAATGCTTTATGTGATGTTTATATTGTTGAATTCATTCATGATGCTACTGAAAATTATTATGAGGGAGGAATATATGCTTGTATGAGTTGCAATAATATCAAGTTTCCTCTCTATGTGCTTAAAGTTTTCAAGTTATACTTGTTTTGCCTTCTTATGCTAGTTGATTCTTGTTCCTATAAATTATATGCTCACAAAATCCCTAGGCATAGGAAGTGGGTAAATGTGCTAGTCATATTCTTCATGATGCTCTCTTTATGTTTCAATTCTTTTCTTTTATGAGAGCATCATTGAAATCATCATGCCTAGCTAAAAGGCACTAAAGAAAAGCGCTTGTTGCGAGACAACCCAATATTTACCCTTACTGTTTTTGTGTGTTTACATGATTAAGATACTGTAGTAATCATGTTTTATAGCTTTTGTTTCAATAAAGTGCCAAGTAAGATCTTTGGGAAGACTTGGGTGAATGTTAATGTGATCTTCCTGTAAAAAACAGAAACTTTGCGCTCACGAGATTAGCTGCCATTTTTCACTTAAGAATGATTTTGAGTTGATTCTTTTTTAAGAAGATTAATAGACAAATTGCTCACGTACACAAATTTATTTCGTAATTTTTGGAGTAGCATAAGTATGGTTTCTGTTCAGATCATTACAGACTATTCTGTTTCTCACAGATTCTGTTTTCATTGCATAGTTTGCTTGTTTTCTAGTTTCTATGGCTTATATTTCTCAATATAAATTGTAGAAATGATATGGTACAGTAGGCATTGTGTGATAACAATTATGAACCTTGTATTTTACAGTACCAAAGTGAATGGTTTACTCTTTATCATACTTACCTATCTCATGAAGTTCCGTTAAGTTTTGTGTGATTGAAGTTTTCAAGCTTTGAGTGAGATATCGATATGAGGAGAATAAGGAGTGGAAAGACCCTAAGCTTGGGGATGCCCAAGGCACCCCAAGGTAATATTCAAGGAAGACTCAAGTGCCTAAGCTTGGGGATGCCCCGGAAGGCATCCCCTCTTTCGTCTTCAAAACTATCGGCATACCTTACTCGGAGCTATATTTTTATTCGTCACATGATATGTGTTTTGCTTGGAGCGTGTTTTCAATTTTACTTGCTGTTTGAATAAAATCATTGGATCTGAAATATTGAATTAAAAATAATCCTCCCATGACTAGTTAATTATTTGACTACTCAGTGTTCATCACTTATATCTTTGTGGAGAAGTTTGCCATTTACTCACATGCTTCACGTATATCCTATGAGTAAATGGTTGAATGAATTTAATATCATAAATATGAATTTATATATGTTTCATATGCTTATAACATGGGGAGTAATGACTTCACACATAATAAGTATAGGTAGTAAACTTATTGAAAGTTAGCAAACGCAGAATTGGTCACTTGAAAAATTCATGAAAGAATATTAGAGGAAGAGAGATTTCACATATAAATATACTATCTTGGACATCTTTTGTAGTTGTGAGCACTCATTAAAATATGACATGCTAAAAGGTTGATGTTGGACAAGGAAGACAACTTAATGGGTTATGTTTTCCTATATCTGAAACGCTAAATTGTCTTGGATCATCCAACATGTTGAGCTTGCCTTTCCCTCTCATGCTAGCCAAATTCTTTGCACCAAGTAGATATACTACTTGTGCTTCCAAACATCCCTTAAAACTAGTTTTGCCATGAGATTCCACCATACCTACCTATGGATTGAGTAAGATCCTTCAAGTAAGTTGTCATCGGTGCATGCAATAAAAATTGCTCTCTAAATATGTATGATCTATTAGTGCGAAGAAAATAAGATTTATACGAACTTGTGATAGGGAAGAAATAAAAGCGAAGGACTACATAATAAAGGTTTCTATCACAAGATGCAATATAAAGTGACATTCTTTTGCATTAAGATTTTGTGCATCCAACCTTAAAATCGCATGACAACCTCTGCTTCCCTCTGCGAAGGGCCTATCTTTTACTTTTACCTTCTACCCTTATACAAGAGTCATGGTGATTTTCACTTTTCTTTTTACACTTTTTCCTTTGGCAAGCACCTTGTGTTGGAGTGATCCGGATATATATGTCCACTTGGATGTAGGTTTTCATAAATTATTATTGTTGACATTACCCTTGAGGTAAAAGGTTGGGAGGTGAAACTATAAGCCCCTATCTTTCTCTCTGTCCGATTAAAACTTTGAATCCATAAATATCACATGAGTGTTAGAAATTGTGAATGATTAAATGATAGTTGAGTATGTGGAGTTTGCTAAGTCAAAGCTCTGACATAGACCCTTCCTGAAAATAAGATGAATTGCAATTGTTTGATGACTAGGAATATAGTTTGTTAGTTTCAAGAAAGTTTATGATCTATACTTTAACATGTGAATAGCTTGTTACTTGTTCATGAGAAGTTTTATGAGTTGAGCTACTATTTTGATATATAAATGATGCTAGAAAAAGTTGGAACTATCATTGATCAAACTCATGCACTTGCTAGCATTCACACTTCATAAATTATTTCTTTTATCATTTACCTACTCAAGGAGGAGCAGGAATTAAGCTTGGGGATGCTGATACGTCTCCAACGTGTCGATAATTTATGAAGTATTCATGCCATGTTTACTATTGTTTTATATGATTTTGGTATAATTTGATTAGAACTAACCCGGACTGACGTTGTTTTCAGCAGAACTACCGTGGTGTTGTTTTTGTGCAAAAATAAAAGTTCTCAGAATGCGCTGAAAATCAACGAAGATTTTTTCTAGAAAATATAGAAAATACTGGAACAAAAATCTACCGGAGGGGAGTCCTGTGGGCCCCACGAGGGTGGGGGCACCCACCTCCTTGGGCGCGCCCCTGTGCCTCGTGGACTACCCGTGGGGCCCCCTGACTTGTTCTCGACGCCAACCTCTCCTATAAATACCCAAGCCTCCAGAAATTAACCTAGATCGGAAGTTCCGCCGCCGCAAGCCTCTATAGCCACGAGAAATCAAACTAGGCCCTCTCTGGCACCCTGCCGGAGGGGGCCATCATCACCGGAGGCCGTGGGGAAGGATCTTGGAGGGGCCATCATCACCATGAAGTCCAAGGACCAGAGGGGGAACCTCTCCCCATCCAGGGGGGAGGCCATGAAGGAGGAAGCACAAGGGGGAGAACCTCTCCTCCTCTCTCTCGGTGGTGCTGGAGTTCCATCGGGAGGGGAATCGTCGCCATGGTGATCGTCTTCATCAACATCACCATCATCATCACCTTCCTCATCTCTTTTACGCGGTCCACTCTCCCGCACCCGCTGTAATCCCTACTTGAACATGGTGCTTTATGCTACATATTATGATCCAATGATGTGTTGCGATCTTATGATGTTTTGAGTAGATATCCTTTGTCTTTGGGTTGATTGATGATCTAGATTGGTATGAGTTGTATGTTTTACTTTGGTGCTGTCCTATGGTGCCCTCCATGCCGCGCAAGCGTGAGGGATTCCCGCTGTAGGGTGTTGCAATATGTCCATGGTTTACTTATTGTCTGTGTTGCGTGAGTGGCTGAAAACACAAACACGGATAAGTGGGACATGGCGTATGGGAATAAAGAGGACTTGATACTTTAATGCTATGGTTGGGTTCTACCTTAATGATCTTTAGTAGTTGTGGATGCTTGCTAGAGTTCCAATCATAAGTGCATATGATCCTAGAAGAGAAAGTATGTTAGCTTATGCCTCTCCCTCATATGAAATTGCAATAGTGATTACCGGTCTTGTTAACAATTGCCTAGGATAATTCCGCACACTGACCCATCATTATTCCACACTCGCAATTTATAATATTTAGTAATATATTCTAACTTTATGATAACAACACCTACTTTTATGTTTTAGCTCTTCGATATCATACGAAGTTATCTTCTTCATACCCACAACGTAGTTTTATTTCTCGTTTCTAGTTGGAAGCAAACGTTCGGTGTAGGTAGAGTCGTATCAGTGGCAGATAGGACTTGAGAGAATATTGATTTTATCGTTAGCTCCTTGTGGGTTCGACACTCCATGCTTATCACTTCCACCTTTGGAAATTGCTACAACGATTCCTTGCACTTGGGGATTATCAGGGTGTGATGAGACCCACAGGGGATGGTATGGGTGGCGACTTGGCGCATATATGGTTGTTGCCTGCTGAAGAGCAGGTGGACGAGCCGCCAGTGGACATGGTTGCTGCAGGTGGAGCTTCTAATGCTAGGCAGAGTAACTAGAGAAGAGGAGAAGCGAACATTGGATATGTCAGTTTCATTACATGCAGAGTAGCATAGCACTATATATTGTCATGGCCTAGGTTTGGATTCGAACCAGCTACAGGAGCACGTCTCTCTTTTTTCTAAAACACTGCAACGTCTCTTTACTAGTACACTAGCTTGTTCTGTACGCCTTCTCAAGTCTTTAATTTTGGGAATGTTATGTGGTGAACGTTCCCCGGGAGGAGGACGGCAAACGAACGCATTTTCCTAGCAGTTTTAGTTGCGACGCAAGATCAAACGGTGGCAGTTTCGGGAATGTTATCTAGCCAACGAGCCCAGTTTTTATTTTCTTCCTATAAAAAAGTATGCTACATGGTGTCGGCTTAGTCAACAAAAGATTGTACCAATTGACCATTGGATTGACATTCAACATCTATCGTGTTTCTTTAGTGTCTTCTTCCTCCAGCCGCCAAAGCCAAACTAGCTCTAGCGGGACCACCTACTCCCGTCTCCCATGGCCGGTTGTGCTGCAGTGCATGCATCGTGGCCACATCGCACCCTAAAACTTTGCGCATCTTCCCTGGCTCCTGTTCGTTCCCGTCTGAGGCCTCACCATCGTCCTCCGCCTTGGTTCACTCGCCACGGCGCCGCCCTCCGGTGTTGTCAACATGGTCAACAACCGAGAGGAATAAGGAGATAACTGTACATGGTGAGGAGGACAGTAGGGACCGACCAGGATCATGGCAGTAGGCAAGCAAGTGTCTCCTTTATTACAATAAAAAATGGTTCCTCCTGATAGTTTCCTGACATCTAGGTCGCACGCCACTGTCAGCGTAGTCAATAAGCGAGATACTGCACAAGGAGCGGTTGACACCCGGGACCCAGTAGCTCGCGCAATATATTTTTTTGTTTTCGGGACGGAGCAGGGTATCAACTGAGTTGTGCGGGAGTTGTGGCCCATCTAGCCCAGGCTTTTATTTCATATATGTTTACCACATGACCAGCCCAGTTTTGTTTTTTCTTTCTGAAAATGGCTTGCCCAGCTACTTTGTTTTTTGCACAATAACCAACGAAGGCCTACTTGCTTTTCTATGGCCTACTGGGCCTGAAATCTTTCAAGATAGGGAGGGATGCATTCGGCTTGCCGAGAAAATGGGCTATACGAAATAAGAAATGGGTTGTAAAATGAAAAAAACAGCAAACAGGCAATTAGTTCCAATTTACTTTTTTCTTTTCGACTTTGATATTTCAAATTTCATTGTTTTTGTGCGGGTAAAATTTCTTTGGATTTCACATTAAGGTATGTTTTTTGGCGCAAAACAAGGTATGTTTATTTTTTAAATTAATTTGAATCTGGGTAGAAATTTTGGGTTGTATGCTGTTTGGGACAGATTTGGAGGCTGACTTGTGGGTCTACAAGGTTGACGTGTACGAAAGGCTTTGTCAACTTAGTCCAGAAATGATTCTAGCAGCAGTGACCATTGGATTGTTAATCCAACGGCTGTGTTACTTCTTCAACCTCTGGTCTTCTTGCTCCAGCCTCCCAAACCAGCGCCGGCTGTACTGCGTGCTCATGCCTCCCGTGGCCGGTTATGCTGCCGCGCTGGCCTGGCCATCCCTGTACTCACCCCGACCTCCTCTTATTCTCCGGTGACGCCAGACAAACCAGTAAACCCTCATACTCCCCTCCGCGTGGGAAACAAGTGTCGAGTCTTCTCCGGCTCTGGGTCGTTCCCTTCCTAAGCCTCGCCGTCGTCCACCGCCCTGGTGCTCTCGGCACGACATGGTCAAACATGGAGAGGATGGCAGCTTGTTCCACGGCCGCACGCACGGAAGTGCCTCCTTGTTACACGCAAAATAATGAATCCTCCACCTGACAACAGGGACCCACCAGAAGCACCTCTGTATTTCATGAAAAAAAATTCCTCCCACTGATAGCTCGGACCCACTAGCTATATCTTCGCACACAAGGAAGTCCCTCCTTATTACACACAAAAAAAATGAATAGCCCCGCTGCTAGGTGGGACCCACCATATTTGGAAGTTGACTTGTGGGCCTACTATGTTGACGCGGACACAAGGTTTTGTCAACTTAGTCAATATAAATGATTCTAGCCGCGGTGATCGTACGATGTCCATCTAACGGTTGTCGTACTTCTTCAACCTCTGGTCTTCTTGCTCTAGCTGCCCAAAGCATCACGGGTCATGCCGCCTGCTCCTGCCTCCCGTCGCCGGCTTTGCTACCGCGCAGGCCTCACCGCCCCATCCTATTCCAACCGCTGGCCAGGCCATCCCTCTACTCACCCACAACCCCTGTTATTATGCAAAGACGGCAGCCTCACACCGCAGCTGAACCAGTCAACCCTCGTACTCCCCTCTGTGTGGGCATGCACTGTCGCGTCTTCCCCGGCTTCGCATTATCCCCTTCCTAGGCCTCGCCGTAGTGCACCGCCTTGGTGCTCTCAGTGCGGCATGGTCAACGTGGTCAAGGAATGACTTCCATCGGAAGAGGACTGTACGTGGAGAGGCTGACAACTGGGTCCACCACCGCAGCAAGTACGTGCCTCCTTATTACGAGTAAAATAACAACTCCTCCACCTGATAGCGGGGACCTACTGGAAGGGCCTCTGTATTTTGGCTTAGCTGTATTTTGCGAAAAAACGTTTCCCCCCTGACAGCTGGGACCCACCAGCTATATCTTCGGACGCAAGGAAGTGCCTCCATATAGGCGCGAAAAAAATGAATCCTCCCCCTGACAGCTCGGACCCACCATCAATAACTTCGCACGCAAGGAGGTGCCTCCTTATCCTCCCTGACAGCCGGGACACACCTGGTCGAAGCGTACGTAGCGTTGTCATTCTGGTGGCGAACGTGTATGTACATAGTGGTCGATCGGTCTCTCCGCAATGATCAACCGTGGCCGAGCAAGCAGCGGCATGTGTAGTGGTAGATCCCCCGACGTAGGAGTTCAGGTAGTCCCTTCTAAACCGTGTACACGTACGTACAACCAGATGCCAAAAAAATGGCCACGTATGTAAATACGGGCGGGTCTTAAACGCCTACTCGGGCACACGTACAGCTAGGGCTTGTGTACATGGTAAGATAACGGACGGCAACATCAGCGTCCGGTTCATCGGCCAGCAAACCGGCTGGGTCGGAACAGAGAAACAACGTCCTATTCATCGGGATGCAACAGACTGGGTCAGAATACGTCCTGCTCAACAAGTGCCAACCAGCTTGGATGGAACAGCCGAAACGGGGTCTGGCGTACCGTGGTATGGAGGAAACGACCTTCTATTCGACCGGCTACGGTCGAAACAGCATCCTGTTTATCGGGAGGGGTGTGGCGTACCGCAAAACGGAACTCCACGTGCTAATGTTCACCCACCATCGACTTTCTTCAGCCTCCACCTGCACTGTTTACCCACCGCGTCTTCCTACTGCCTCCACCAACTTCTGGTCATCTAGCCCTCCACCGGCTACTGTTCAACCAGCCCTCCACGAGGTCCCGTTCATTCACCCCAACTAGCTCGACTATGGCGGCCTCCTCTCGAGGTCCTGTTCATCCAGCGGCAATGACCTACTACCACAGGGTCCTGTTCATCCAACCCCCAATGGGAACTATTCATCCAACCCCAACCACGTACGTCTCGACTCGTTCAACCAACCCCCGCTTTCATGGTTCATCAAGAGGTAGCAGGTTCGATCGGCTTCACTAAGTTGTAGCAGCGATCGATCGATCGGGTTCAGTTAGCAGCAGTAGCGAATGAATCGCTCGGGTCCAGTTAACAGCTAAGGGATCGATCGCTCGGGTAGAGTAACGTAGCTAGTGCAATCACTTGGGTTCAGTAAGCAAACTCCTCACTCGAGTTCAGTTAGATCCCAACTCCTTGCACACATGCGCGTACGTATACGAGAGAAACGCGCATCGCTTGGTCCCGACCATCCACCATAATCGGGAACTCCCCAAAATTTTCCTCACCCTCGCTTCTACCACGATTTGTTCCATCATGGACGGCCCAAAGAATGTCATGCATGTGCGTCCCCGGACCGCCTAGGACGAAAAGCCCATTTTCTGTCATGATTTTTTGTCATAGAAGTAGGAGCGCACCACATGTATGATGATACCGGGTTTTGTCACAATTATCATCATAGAAGTGTCATAAGCATGACAGGAAAAAAATCGTTCGGGCCAAAATGTCACGGATGTGTCTTTTTTGTAGTGGAGGTTGTCTGCATTGTCCGGGGTGCCATTTTTCCCGGTGTCCATGTTAATCGCATGGCTTCGACGTGCCTTGGAGCGGCGGCGCTGTCTGCGGCGCTTCGGCGGCTCATCGCTGGGCTTGCCGTTATCCTCCTGTGGGTGGCCTCATCGCCTTTCGGGGTGTCCACCATGTAGACGTCGTAAGTGGACATGGCCATCCAGCGATCGGTGACGGGGTGAGCAGCATCGGTGTTAGCCATGGCTCCATTATCCTCGTCCATGTATTCGGCATTTTCCGAGGTGTAGTCCAACATGTTGGTTAAGTCTTCGACTGTGGCTATTATGTGGGTGGTGGGCGGGTCGTAAAATTACCTATAATTTACCTTGAGGGGCTTGTGAACGCAGGCCATGGGTGGATCATCCCGAATAGCCATCATCTGGATTCGGCCCAATGCCTCATTTACCAAGGCAAGGATCGCCGAGCTGGTATGCGTTGGCCGTTGAGGATCGTTCTCTGTCATGGTGGCGCAAGGAATGATCTGGGTCCAGGATGAATCCCGGTCTTCAAGGGCTGAGTTGAACTCCAGGCCTGGGGTCGGCCTTGTGGCCAGATAGGTAGGAGAAACTGAGGACATGACCTGGTCTTCGGATGTTACTTCCGTATTGGGGCTCGAAGCCAAGTCGGTGAGGAGTTCGGTCGGGGGTGATTCCTGATTTCTGAATGCCGACCTATCACTAGGGCTCCTGGCTCGATCCGTGACATGAGGAGAGGGTTCAGCCGAGAGTGACTCTTGGCATCCGAACACCGCTTCTGCATTGAGGCTTGAAGCTGGGGCTTTGGCGGGCATTGTTAGCGTGACTGAAGGGGATTCCTTGTCTCTTGACTGGGTGGAGCTATCCGAGCTCGAGCCCGACAGGGGGGTTGAGGTTGATCCATAGATCGGATCAGGAGAGAGCTCCGGAGCAGACATTGGGGGGGGGGGCATAGGGGTACCGGGTGAGGCAGCGAATCTGGCAAAGAACAGATCGCCTCGAGCGTCTGCCATGTACTCAAAGTTGCCGAATCTAATCCAGTGCTCGGGGGCTAAATTTTTGATTTGGCCTAGATGACCAGTTGGGTTGGCGTGGAGCACGATGCTGCCGAATGTGAAGAGCTGGCCGGGGACAAAGAGGTGCTCAGTGTTGACACTCTCCGATGATTAGGCGAGCCGTCAATCCTTCGGTGACCCAACAACGGAACTCTCAATGAAAGCACCAATGTCAGTGTCCAAACCGGCGGATCTAGGGTATTGGGTCCCGAGTTGTGGTTCTAGGATCAATGGGGAACAAGCAATGAAGAACACAGTGTTTACCCAGGTTCGGGTCGTCTCTAAGAGCAAAAACCATATGTCCTCCTTGTTTGTATTTGATATTTATGGTATGATTACAGAGTCGATCTACCACGAGATCAGAAGAGCTAAACCCTAGGTTGATGGGGTATTGGATGGTTCCCTCTCTCTCTCTCTCTAAAGACTAAAACCCTCCGGTTTATGTAGGCACTAGTAGGGTTAGGGTTTCATACCGTCGGTTACAATGAAGGAAAGATCATGCTAAATCCTGACTTGGAGGGCACACCACGGGCCCGAAGATCTCCTATCCAGTCACGAGTCCGCCCTCCAGCTTGGCTCCATAGCAGCACATCAGTCCGGCCCATAGACAGTGGGTCAGCTGCCCGAGGACACCTTAATCTGGACTCCCTCAGCTGGTCCCCGTGCATTTGCATGCACCCACCACGCCCGAGCCCGTGTCCATGCCCCCCTCGGCATCATGGGAAGCTGTCGTCGACCGCTACCTCATGGTGCCGCGAGTTGCCGTCCTCCCGCTCCCTGCCCGGCAATCGCGCGATGACAGGGTATTTGATTTCCATGTGAAGAACATTTTGTGCTACCTTGAAGACTTCAACAACAACGTCCTGGAGGATGACAAAGACAACACCGGGAGGCATGCCACCTCCGCCGCAATTAGTTTTTTGGGTTCAATACTGTATCTCGATCGTATTGATATAAACTCATAGTGTGACTGAATGAAACCTATATTGAAAAAACTTGCATTTTTCTCTCGAAATGTACAAACTTATCAAATGATTTAAAAAACATAAATGGTTTTTAAATTTAAAACACTCATCGTAAACATTTTAGATATAACACCCATATGCAAACTGACAGCTTCCCCAGTAAGCCAAGGGAAAATGTGTCGCACAGGATTTGTGCATCTCTTCATCGCAAACGTTTAGATAGAACACTCATATGCAAAGCGAGAGCTATGGTAAGCCAAGGGGAAATTTTTCCACAGCTTTGTGCATCTCTTCATCGCAAACAGCTTAGATTGAACACGGTATGCAAACTGAGAGCTATGGTCCCTTCACCACCAAGACAAGAGAAAAATTGGCATGTAGGATTTGTACATCCCTTCAATGCAAACAATTTTTTTCTCATGACCCATGTGCAACCACATACAAAAAATTTGGTAAGATTTCCATCTGTCATATTTGTTATATTGCTATTCATCAAACTCGAAAGATTGGCATTTTTCGATCTAGTAACATTACCCTTTGTTAACCTTGTAACAATGCCATTTCTCAAAATTTGCAGCTAAAAATCACTAGCACTATCTAATTTTGCAATTGAAATTTAGTAAGCATAGATTTCATTCATAGATTAAGCAGTTGTTCTTTATACAAACAGTTCAACTCGACAGCTGAACCAACCAAACTTTTTCCCAATTGTTGCCAACCACGTACTGAAATATCTAGTTCAACTATATATACTAGGTAATTTTAAGTACATAATACAGTTCAACCACATCTATAGTCAGATGAACTGAACAAAATAGCCCCTAAATGTTACTGCTACAGATGGGCTTTGTACTACTTATAGCAGTCACTCCTCTGCCGAGCATGCTCAGTAAGACGCAGAGAAGGAGGAGCCTATCGACGAGCTCGACAACTGGAATCTGATGCCTACTGTCGCAACACCTTTAGTGACACTCACCTCTGAAAGTGCGTTAAGTCGACTAGAGGGGGGTGAATAGGCGATTTTTACAAATTTGTCACTGGGGAATTTCAGGGTGAGGAAATTCCTAAGTCACGAACAACTAGCAGCGGAATAAGTACTCAAGTATAAGCATAACAGAGCAATAGCATAGTCATCACGATGAAATGAAAGAGAGACACAGAGTACAGAAAGCGTAAACACAGGATAAGCAGGCTGAAGAAAATGTGACTGAAGAAATTGGATTGAGGAAATAGAGAAAGTCTTCAGTCAAAGTCTTCAAAAACTAATGATCAGGTTCATCAACACATGAATGAGGAAATGGAAGGGTTGAGGAAATAGAACCAGTAGGCTTGGTGAAGACAATGATTAGGTAGACCAGTTCCAACTGCTGTGATAGTTGTACATCTGGTTGGAGTGGCTGAGTATTTAAACTCGAGGACACACAGTCCCGGACACACAGCCCTCACCGTATTCTCCTTGAGATAAGATCACACAGACCTCTCCCAACACTCATGGTAAGTCTTCACAGGTGACCTCCAAACCTTCACAGACTCGGTCACTCGGCAATCCACAATTCCTCTTGGATGCTCAGACCATGACGCCTAACCGTCTGGAGGATACACAGTCCTCAAAGGTAACAAGCGTCGGTTCCACACATGAACAATCTCTTTAGTGATGCTCAATCACTTTGGGTTTGGGATTTGGGTTTTCCTCACTTGATGTTTTTTTGCTCAAAGTGCTCGGAGGATGGGATGCTCTCAATTGACAAGTGTCAGTTTCTCTTGGAGCAGCCAACCAACTAGTGGTTGTAGGGGGCGGCTATTTATAGCCTAGGGAGCAGCCCGACATGATAAGACATAAATGCCCTTCAATGATATGACCGTTAGGTGGTAGGATATTTTGGACAGCTGGCACGTAGCACGGCAACGGTCGGATTTGAGGTTCGAATTCCTCAGGGATATCATGTTCCTCACTGTGTAGGCAATCCGCACTGGCGAATTCCTAACTCCTCAGTCAGAACAAATTCCTCAGAGACCAAAATATCTTCGTATCTATCATTGAAGAAATTGACTGAACCGATACGAGATTTCCAATGGCTTCACTCGAAAGGATTGGGTAGGTGTAGGATTTTGAGATGAGCATCACTTGGAAATCAGTTTCCTTAGTATTACCTCGACCCCCTTTAACACTACGATGTTTCCTATGACTCAAGAAAGAGAAAATGAAACTATGAAAACAGAAGTCTTCACGCTTAATAATCCTCGCATGAATATCCAAGTCTTCAAAGTAACACCAATTTCTTCACTTTCAAACTCTTCAGGAGAACCAAAGTCTTCAGCTGAAGGCATTCATTTTTAGGGGTCGACTTTCACTATAAATATCATACTCCTCATCGACTTATAGAGCCTATGTACACTCACAATCATATTAGTCCCTTAACCTATAGGTCTTCTATACACGAAATTCACTAAGGGGCACTAGATGCACTTACAACCTCGAACGCCATCTGCCGCTCTAGACGACCCCTCTCAAAGCATGGGGACTCCTCTTAGATCTCCTCATTTCGCGCCTCTACAGCGTGTGCCGTGTCCACGACGGTGATAAGACTCTTTTCGTGCGCGACCAGGTGCTTCTCCCCCACCTCCCGCCTTCGGGCGCCTATGGTGGAGCGGCTGATGACCCCGACGGTCGACGGTGCGGTGGCGGCCACGACGGCCACCTCCCGCCTTCGGGCCACGATGGCGGAGCAGGTGATGGTCACGGTGGCCGACAGTGGGATGGAGGCCACGACGGCCACTTCCTGCCTTCGGGCCATGGTGGCGGAGCGGGCTATGGCTCTGGCTTTCGATGGTGGTGTGGCGGGCACAGCGGCAGATGATTGGGTGGCAGCAACGGTGGCCGGAAATAGCTGCTGACGGGCAGCGGCGGTGGAGCGTATGGTGGGTGTTATACGCACACCCAACAGGGATGCCACACACACTACACTATGCTGGGGACTACGCCGCCACTGCAATGTAGCCTCCTAGCTGAGCTGTCCTCTGAGGACAGCGGAGTGGCTGAGCGACAAAGACGGACCGATGCCATTGGCGATTATGGGAGAAACAGACAAGATAAGCTACAGGGAGGGAGGGTGAAATGCAACGCAGGACTCGCCAGCCGTGAGGCTTTATATAGCACGCCAGTAAGCATTTCGATTTTGGGGGATTTCACCGAGTCGGGCGGGAAGCTTGCGCAGCTATGCGCCGAAACCTGCGCAGCTGCGCAAGAATGGGCTCACCGATGATTCATTCTTGCCACTTCCAGCCACCGTTTGGCCAAAAGAACACATGCACGTTGCTCAAGCTTGCGCTCGAAGCCGTCTGCGGCAGCCGGGTGACAAGACGTGTGATTGGAGGATGAAAGGACACGTACACATACAGTTAATAAAATAAAACATTTGCGATTTAATGACCTCTACCTTCGTCCTCGTTTACAAGTCCTCTTTGTGTTTTTGCCAAATTTTGACTAGAGATTTAACTAATAAAATACGAATGCATGTCACCAAAGATTATATCGTTGGATTCGTATTTGAACATATTTTCCAATTATATTATTTTTATAACATGCACTAACATTTTGTTAGTTAAATGTAAGGTCAAAATATGGCACAAAATATAAAGGGGACTAATAAACCAGGACGGAGGTAGTAGCGCACGGCCGCTCTCTACGCAGCATCGTGAATGATTGTTCGACCACCGTGTGATGCGATGTAGTTTCACATCATACCGTCGGCTCGCAACTGCCGACCAACTTGTAGATGACCATTCCCTATGTGTTCAACTGCTCTATGTGTGCGGTTGCTTGCAGTTGAGGCGCCCGCAGCGCGCTCTGCTCGCGTCCCGCCGCGCGCGCTCTGCTCTCGCATCCCTCCAAGCGCACTGCCGTTGTTTGGGGCCAGCACACAATTCACGCACATTCTTGCTGCCAATATGCATGCGGTTGCACCGCGTGCGGCGCCACAATGTAGTTACCCGCTGCAAAAACTGCCATACGGACGTGCCGAGAATCCAGGCCGCCCGACCCCCATTTATTCCCACTGCCATTTACCCTAATCTCTCACTCCACGCAACATAATAAGCACACCCACGATGATACATACAGATAGGATATCCAGCGGCTCCAATGGCGCTCACCGTGGCTCTGATGGTGCTCCCAGCAGCTGATGACGACAACGGGCGGCAGTTCACCACGCATCACATAGTGGACACCCATGTGAGGGGGGAGGACCTCTCGATTGTGTACACGAACGAGCCAGTCTCGGTGGAGAGATCCATCCAAACTATGGAGCAGTTGCATGCTGAGGACAAGTACCAAGTGGTCGGCTTCCACCTCGAGTTCATCGGCGATCATGTCGAGCATGATCAGAAGATTGTGGTCGCCCAGCTGTGTGTGCACCATGACGTCCTTGTCTACCACTACCACCTGGCCACAAGGCCTTTTGAGCGTTTCTCCAGGTTTATCAACAACCTCGACTATAGTTTCTCTATGGTGGACACCACCAACGATCTAAAAGCGCTCGAGGTTTCAGGCTTGGCCTGCCAACATCCATGACCACTACAAGGTATGGGGTAGCACCAAGAACAATCAGAACTCCCTGGTTGACCTCGCCTCGGCCATCATTGACCCCTACTACATGATGATGAAGGATGAGAGCACGAAGGACAGGATCACCTAGCACAATGCCTGGGAGCAGAGACTGGATGAAGAACACGTCAAGTACGCATCCAAGGATGCGTACACAAGGTACGGGATGTACAGGCGGATCGTTGACATGACGAAGTTCCTTCGTCTTGCCCCATAAGAGAGATCGATCCACGGAGCAGTGGCGGCAGTGTCACGAGAAGTAGATGATTAGATGATCGTCTCTCCAAGTTTAGAATGCGTGTAATTGTTTATTGAGGTGTGCACAAATGATTGGTATAGTCACTTATGTAATTGGGTGTTTACTTTGGTTATATATTATTGTTCTTCCATAGACAGAGCAAGTCACATCACAGACGGAGTAAACCAGGGAACCCATCGGTGATAAATTCATCAATCGCTGACAATTGTATACCAGCAAGCGTTTGCCCACAACACACATGGCTTATTAGCAGCAATCGTCTATGTTATTATTGGCCTTCGCACATGTCCATGATTCAGACCTGTTTGCCATGTATCACACACATTGATAGAGGCAAAGGTGTCCCGTATTTTGATGAGAAGGTGATTATCATTTTGGAGGAGTAGACTCTGACGACCCGACTACGAACATGCGAGGACGTCACACCTTAGCAACCGCTAAACCAACTCCAAGAGGTTATTGACCACACCGGAGCATGATCAACCTGACATGAAGG
The DNA here is from genome assembly GCF_002162155.2 of Triticum dicoccoides. Lineage (NCBI taxonomy): Eukaryota > Viridiplantae > Streptophyta > Magnoliopsida > Poales > Poaceae > Triticum > Triticum dicoccoides. Next base: position 280,899,565 of record NC_041381.1, read on the forward strand.
TCAATTTCCTGCAAGAAAACGAGCAAGCAAGAAACTAATTGCAATCTGGATATTGCAAATATAAGATGAAAGCTTTATTGATCAAGGTGGGGTTCTGTGACGCCTTGGTCTGGTCGTTGAACACAAATGAAGTACGCAAAGTTGCAGCTATGGCAAACTTTAATCTAAACAAAACCCAAAGTCTAAACGATTCCCTAAGGGCTGTATATATGGACGAGTAGGGGGGACTCTGTGACCCCTTGTAGGAGGGGTCCGAAACCAATCCTAACTTTGTTTCCCCACAAATATGGACGCTAAAAATAGCCTATACTTAAGTATTTCAAAATTACATGGGTCTGGCCCATTAATAAGGTGACGCAACACCTATAATAGCCTCTGGACAAAATTTGTGAAGTGGCATCCTATATATTTCGTCCAAACCTTCATGCACTCATTATGGTGGCTTCAAAGTCTTGAAATCATCATTTGAAACTCCGTTCTTGTCCCCCTTGCGCATGTCATCGTCTCCAAGCTTGTTCTTGCTCCAATGTTCATCCTTCTTGTCCAAGCTAGGCCCTTCATTTGTAAGCAAAACAAATGTATCCAATTTAGGCAGCATCATATTCTCACGAACATTAGAATCATTACCAAGAAACAAAAGTACCTGGTAAGTTAATTGGCATGCGCGAGCTCTAGTAATTGGTCCAGTATGTATAGCAGCAGGGGATGTGGGTGTAACAATGGTATTGATGTCCTCGTCATCCTCCCCTTCTTGAAGTGAAGTCATCCTCGATGGAAGCTCATCTTCCGCACCCAAATAAGGCTTCAAATCTGCAATGTTAAAAGTGGGACTAACCCCAAAATCTGCAGGTAGCTCAAGTTTATATGCATTATCATTTATTTTCTCTAACACCTTAAAAGGTCCATCAGCACATGGCATTAGCTTTGATTTGTGCAAATCAGGAAACCTATCCTTATGAAAATGTAGCCAAACAAGATCTCCAAGTGCAAAGACAACATGTTTTCTACCTTTATCTCCAGCAAGTTTATATTTAGCATTCATACACTCCATGTTTTCCTTAGTTAACTCGTGCATTTTTAAGATCAATTCAACACGTTGTTTAGCATCAAAATTAACCTTCTCCGAAGATGGAAGAGGCAACAAATCAATAGGTTCACGAGGTAGAAAACCATACACAATTTCAAAAGGGAACATCTTAGTAGTAGAATGCAGCGAATGATTATAAGCAAATTCAATATGAGGCAAACATTCTTCCCATATTTTCTTGTTATTCTTCAAAACAGCCCTAAGCATAGTAGACAATGTTCTATTGACAACTTAAGTTTGTCCATCAGTTTGGGGGTGAGGAGGCTTATGTCTGATAGAGCATATCGTATCATGGGGTTTGGATGCACCGGCGAAGTTTGCACCAATTCTCAAGGTGAGGAAGGGCAATGCACGGTACCGAAGAGGCTAGTAATGGTGGAAGGGTGAGAATGCTTATAATCATGGACTCAACATTAGTCATAAAGAACTCACATACTTATTGCAAAAGTCTATTAGCTATCGAAACAAAGTACTACGCACATGCTCCTAGGGGGATAGATTGGTAGGAAAAGACCATCGATCGTCCCCGACCGCCACTCATAAGGAAGACAATCAAAAAATAAATCATGCTCCGACTTCATCACATAACGGTTCATCATACGTGCATGCTTCGGGAATCACAAACCTCAACACAAGTATTTCTACCAATCCACAATTACTCACTAGCATGACTCCAATATCACCATATTTATATCTCAAAACTATTGCAAGGAATCAAACATATCATATTTAGTGATCTACAAGTTTTATGTAGGATTTTATGACTAACCATGTGAATGACCAATTCATGCCATCTCTCTAAATAGATATAAGTGAAGCAAGAGAGTTTAATTCTTTCTACAAAAGATATGCCCACGCTCTAACAAATATAAGTGAAGCAAAAGAGCATTCTAAAAATGGCGGTTTTCTATGTGTAAAGAAACAGGCAATCCAAACTTCAAATGATATAAGTGAAGAACATGAAGCATTCTATAAAGCCATACTCAAAAGATATAAGTGAAGTGCAAAGAGCATTCTATAAATCAACCAAGGACTATCTCATACCAGCATGGTGCATTTATTAAAAGAAAAATAAAAGGCACACAACGCTCCAAGATTTACGCATATCATGTGACGAATAAAAATATAGCTCCAACTAAAATTACCCATGATCATTAGAAGAAAGAGGGGATGCCTTCTGGGGCATCCCCAAGCTTAGTTGATTGGGAGTCCTTGAATATTATCTTGGGGTGCCTCGGGCATCCCCAATCTTAGGCTCTTTCCACTCCTTATTCCTTCATCCATCGTGATCTCACCCAAAACTTGAAAACTTCAATCACACAAAACTTAACAAAACCCTCGTGAGACCCGTTAGTAAAATAAAACAAATCACCACTTTAAGTTCTGTTGCAAACTCATCCATATTTTGTTTTTGCATTGTAGCTACTATATTATAACTTCTCTATGGCTTATGCCACTGATAAAATCGATAGTTTCATCAAAACGAGCAAGACAATGCATCAAAAACAGAATCTATCTTAAACAGGACAGTATGTAGAAATCCAAACATCTACCATACTTCTGTAACTCCAAAAATTCTTAACAAATAGGAAAAAATAAAAAAATTGTATAGAAGTACTGTGCAAAAGGTTTCAAAACCGTTTGATTTTCTAGTAAAAAATTTAAAATCACGCACTACAGCCAAAGTTTCAGTTTTTACACCGCACAAACCAAACAAGCAATCTAATCATCCTAAAGACAAATCTTGGCACATTATTTTTATAATACAATGGATTTATAAAAGGGGATAATTATTTTTGTTGAAAAGTTTTTGTAATTATGATTCACAAAGTTTCCATGGGCATGAACAAAGTTCAAGGCATGCTCCCACTTTAACAATGCTCGTCTCTCTCACTTTCACTTTTTCTTTTAATAAAGTTTTAGGTTCCCCTCTTTATTTTTTTGTTTTCAAACTTTATAAAAGAACTCAACAGAAATAAATGAATCTCTAAAACTTCCGGGTTGTCTCCTTGGCAGCGCTTTCTTTAAAGCCATTAAGCTAGGCATATAGTGCTCAAGTAATGGATCCACCCAGATCCCAAGGTATATCAAAGCCAATTTTAATTAACAATGAGTTGTAATTTAGTAGTGAGCACAAAGTAACATATATCATGTAATGACGAAGTCTAACTCTCTTCCTATGCATCAACATGTCATAAAAGAACAATTCATGCACACAAAGTAAAGGCCAATGCATAGTATGAATAGTTTCTTGCAATTTTATCGTGTTGGAAACATAGAGAGGTGGAGATGTAGTTCCTCTCTCATAATAATTGCAAGTAGGAGAAGCAAGCACATGCATATTATATTTATCAAAATCATTATGTGCAACGATAAAAGGCAACCCATCAATATAATCCTTAATAAGCACAAACTTCTCATATATAGTGTAGTTGGGAGAATTCAAAAAGATGTTAGGACTATCATGCGTGTGTGCAATAGAAACAATTTCATTCTTAACATAAGGAACTATAGCAAGTTCATCTCCATAAGCATCATTCATATTGGCATCATGGCCACAAGCATAGCAAGCATCAATTTCATCAAAAATGGATATTTTCAAATGAATTAAAGGGACCATAGCAATTATTATAGCACTCATCCTTCGGTAAGCACGAAGGGAAATTAAACAATGTATGAGTTAAAGAGTTACTCTCATTATAAGGTAGGCATGGGTAGCTAATCCGCTCTTCCTCCTTTTGTTCTTCGCTCTCCTCATCATCTTTATCATCTAATGAGCTCATAGTGTCATCAATTTCTTGTTCCATAGTTTCCTGCAAAATATTAATCTCTTCTTGGACAGCGGAGACTTTCTCAATAAACGCATCAATATCGGCATTGTATTCATAATTCTCATAGCAATATTTAAGTATAGCAAAATTTTCAGGCCAATAAGCATCATCATCAAAAGCTTCATACTTTTCAAACACAAATTCAATTCCATAAGCACTCTTAAAAGCAACAAATTCGTCTATTCGTTCCACATCATAATAATCATATATACCATTAGGATAAGAAGACAAGGTTTCATTATCATTAAATTTACATGAAAAGGGAAGGTGTGGAGCCTTCATCCTAGAGCAACAAGTATAATCATATCTCAAGCATAGTTCCCGAGCATACCAATGCAACATATGAATTTGATCCCATAATAGCTTCCCTTTCTGAGTCAAGCGATAATCCCTAAAGTATTCACGTTGATCCAGCGTGTCTCCCATTATATAGTTGAATGGGGCTTTCTCGGATTATTAAAGTAGTGCATAATATCTTTCACATAATGAGCATCGAGGGTTCTAGGAGGTTCCCCATCTCCATGAGTACCAAGAACACCTAATTTTTTTGGTATCTCGTGTTCCATATCCATGACTATAGATAGAGAACAACTTAGAACAACAAATAAAAACTACTTAGAGATAAAGCAAACAAGCACACATGAGAATATTCACCCCACGCTATTGCTCCCCGGCAACGGCGCTAGAAAAAGGTCTTGATAACCCATAAGTATAGGGGATCAGTTGTAGCCTCTTTCGATAAGTAAGAGTGTCGAACCAACGAGGATCTAAAGGTAGAACAAATATTCCCTCAAGTTCTATCGACCATCGATACAACTCTACGCACGCTTAACGTTCGCTTTACCTAGAACAAGTATGAAACTAGAAGTACTTTGTAGGTGTTGTTGGATAGGTTTGCAAGATAATAAAGAGCGCATAAATAAAAAGTAGGGGATGTCTAGATGAAGACACAACTAAGTTAGTTTTAGTAGAGAGCTTTTTTTCACGAGAAAGTTATTTGTCCCTAGGCAATCGATAACTAGACCGGTAATCATTATTGCAATTTTATATGAGGGAGAGGCATAAGCTAACATACTTTCTCTCCTTCGATCATATGCACTTATGATTGGAACTCTAGCAAGCATCCGCAACTACTAAAGATCATTAAGGTAAAACCCAACCATAGCATTAAAGTATCAAGTCCTATTTATTCCCATATGCAAACAACCTACTTACTTGGGTATGTGCTTCTATCACTCACGCCACCCACCATAAGCAAATCATGAACATATTGCAATCCCTACAGCGGGGATCCCTCATGCTTGCGCGACACAGAGAGCACCATAGGACAGCACCAAATAATAAAACATGAAACTCAAACCAATCGCGATCATCAATGAACCTATAGGACAAAATGTATCTACTCAAACATCATAGGATAGCCATACATCATTGGGAAATAATATATACCGTTCAGCACCATATTCAAGTAGAGATTACAGCAGGGAGAAGAGGTGTTACATTGCTGCATGGAGGGGGAGAGAGTTAGTTATGACGGCGGTGAAATTGTTGGTGTAGATCTCCATCACGATGATGGCCCCGACGGCGTTCCGACGCCATCGGGAGAGAGGGGTAGAGAGCCTCCTTCTTCTTCTTCTTCTTCCTTGACCTTCCCCCTAGATGGGAGAAGGGTTTCTACTGTGGTCCATGGCCTCCATGGCGGTGGAGGGGCGAGAGACCCTCCGAGATTGGATCTCTCTTTCTCACTCTCTCTCTGTTTCCTTCTGTTTCTGCGCTCCCGGTTTCTGCCCTTTCACCGTTTCTTAAATCCCCGGAGGTCTGTAACTCCGATATGGCTGTACTTTGGACACGATTTTTATCTAGATATTGGCTTTCTTGTGGCGAAAGAAGGGCACCAACCGCCTTACGAAGTGGTCACGAGGGTTAGTAGCATGCCCTACCCCCTGGGGCATGCCCCCTGCCTCGTGGACTCCTCAGGCATCATCTCACGTTGATTCTTTTTCCCAAAAATCGCATAACAACAACAACAAAGCCTTTAGTCCCAAGCAAGTTGGGGTAGGCTAGAGGTAAAACCCATAAGATCTCGCAACCAGCTCATGGCTCTGGCACATGGATAGCAAGCTTCCATGCACCCCTGTCCATAGCTAGCTCTTCGATGATTCTTTTTCCCAAAAATCGCATACATTCCAAAAAATATTCTGAGGAAGTTTTTATCGCGTTTGGACTCCGTTTGATATGGATTTTCTGCGAAACAAAAAACATGCAACAAACAGGAACTGGCACTGGGCACTGGATCAATATGTTAGTCCCAAAAATAGTATACAAAGTTGCCAAAAGTATGTAAAAGTTGTAGAATATTGTCATGGAACAGTCAAAAATTATAGATACGGCGGAGACGTATCACCCTCCATACCAACACTTTCCAAGGAATTTATTATTTGACAACATAAAGTAAATTCATTTTTCATTTCGGGACAGGGCATCCCTAATACCCTTGGCGTACTCTCGTGCAATGACAAGTGAATAAACACTCATCGTGAGAATAACACATGTAGCATGGAAACCCTCACCACCTTGCGAGCGGTACTAGCACACAAAAGAGAAATTTATTTTGAAAATTAGAGATGGCACATGCAAATTTGCTTAGAACGGCACGGAATATACATCATATAGGTAGGTATAGTGAACCCGTATGGCAAAACTGGTTTAAAGGGTTTTGGATGCACAACTAGTGATCACACTTAGTGCAAAATGAAGGCTAGCAAAAAGATTGAGAAGCGACCAACCAAAAAGTGAAAAATCTCGTACCCAAGCATTAAGCATAAGTAACACCGAATAATGCACCACAAGTAGAATATAGATTTCATTGCATAACTATTGACTTTCATGCTTGCATAGGGAATCACAAACCTTAACATCAATATCCTTACTAAAGCACAATTACTAATGAGGACATCAATACCATTGTTACACCCACAGCCCCTGCTGCTATACATACTGGACCAATTACTAGAGCTCGCGCACGCCAATTAAATTACCAGGTACTTTTGTTTCTTGGTAATGATTCTAATGTTCATGAGAATATGATGCTGCCTAAATTGGATACATTTGTTTTGCTTACAAATGAAGGGCCTAGCTTGGAGAAGGATGAACATTGGAGCAAGAACAAGCATGGAGATGATGGCATGCGCAAGGGGAACAAGAACGGAGTTACAAGTGATGATTTCAGGACGTTGATGCCACCATAATGAGTGCATGAAGCCTTGGATGAAATATACAAGATGATACTTCATAACTTTCACCCGGAGGCTATTCTAGGTGCTGTGTCACCTTATTATTGGGCCAGGCCCATGTATTTTCGAAATACTTGAGTATAGGCTATTTTTAGAGTCCGTATGTGTGGGGAAACAAGAGATAGGGTTGGTTTCGGACCCCTTCCCCAAGGGCCATGAAATTCCCCCCTCTTCCTCCATATATACAGCCCTTAGGGCATCGTTTAGACTTTGGGTTTTGTTTAGATTAAAAGTTTGTCATAGCTGCAACTTCGCGTACTTCATTTGTGTTCAACGACCAGACAAAGGCGTCACAGAACCCCACCTTGATCAATAAAGCTTTCATCTTATATTCGCAATATCTAGATTGCAATCTCAGTTTCTTGCTTGTTCTACGTTTGCTCGCAGGAAATAGACCCTCATGGTCAGGTTGATCATGCTCCGGCGCGGTCAATAACCTCTCGGAGTTGGTTTAGCGATTGCTAAGGCGCGGAGTCCTCGCACGCTCATAGTCGGATCGTCAAAGTTGACTTCCACCAAAGCGATATCCATCATCTCATCGAAAGATGGGACACCTTTGCCTCTATCAAGTGGTATCAGATTTCCAGGTTGCTCGGTGAGATTTTACAAGTTTTCATAGTTTAGATCGAGTCTGTTCTTCATACCTATAGTCCACTAAAAAGCCAAAAAAAATTAGGGTTAGTTCATCCTATTCGAACCAGTCTGAGCCTTTGCATAGTCTTTTCTGTATTTTGCTTTGTTGAATTTGCGGTTGCATCGTCACGTCAAGTTGCTGGTCTTAGCGTCTAGTCTTTTAGAGTTTCGAGTTCTGGTCATAAGTTGTCATGCCGGCACCGCACCATCATCATCGCCACTGCCACCTACCACCACCGCTCTGAATCTGTATCCATATACCACCACCAATCCGTATCCATATACCACCACCGATCCATATCCATATACTACCACCGCTACCACCACTGCTGCCATATACCACCACCGCTGCCATATACCACCACCGCTGCCATATACCACCACCATATATCCACCACCAATCCGAGTTCCTTTCATATTAGATTTGTTTTCGAGATCCATCTAATTTCCGATTTGTGTTTCCTTGCCTGAGTAGGTTTCGAAAAAAAAGAGTCTGGAGACCCCCGGGCAGTTTTTAGGCCAAAATTTCGGCGACCGAAAATATTTTTTCCCTATCCTATTTTTAGGTCCCAGGGAGTGTTTTGAGACACTCGCCATTAGTGATTTTTTGTCGCACTTTTTCGTCGTTGCTGCCCTGATTTCCGAAAAAAATTGTTAAAAAAATTCCGTGCCTATCCTGTCAGTTTGACCTGGGAAGAGTTTTGAGACACTCGCCATTATAGTGATTTTTTGGAGAAAAAAAAGACGAGCGCAAAAAAAAGCAGAGCGAAAAAAAATTCCAGAGTGTGCTTCTCCCTTGTTTACGTGCAGCGCCGTGATTTTGTTAGTGTTCTAGGCTCGCGTCTCTAGCACGGTCTAGCCTAGGACCAGCACAGTACCGTCGTTGAGCGTTTATTCAACTTTGCATCTCTGAATTGATTATTGCTGATCCTTTTTGCTACTATATTATAAGCCTTCCCAACTCCACATACATCTACGTCGTGTGTTTGACTCTCCCTGGTAATCGCTCTATCCAAGCTTTGATAGTTTTGACTACAACGGTTGCCGTTCACCGCCTACTGCTGGGTAAGAACTGGTAAGAATTTGAGTTTTGCTTGACGGATTTATGACACCCACCACCACCACTTGTTAGTAGTATGTAGGATCATATTCTTATGTGTTTCTATTGCTGCTAACCATGCCAGGATCACAAGCCGGCGAGATTGACTGGGAGAACTTAACGAACAAGGAGCTTCATGATAAGTTTCAGCAAATGATGACTGAACAGGTGCAAGATGTGCTGAACAGTTTTGAAGAGGCCATGGAAAAGATCACTGGCCTTGAGAAGACATTCGAAACAAAGCTCGATAACAGATTTAATGAACTTCTTGCGCGTCTTCCACCGGCTGCACCTGCCGCACCTCTACAACAACAACAACTACTACCTCCACATCGCGAAACAGCCCTCCGCCGAGCGAGCCGTGTCCTTCTTCAGCCCGGCCAAACTGTTGGTGTTGCTGTTGATACTTCTGTGGCTCCTGTTGCTGATGCGAAGGATGATTATGCAGGAGATTACGAGGATGAGGTTGATCAAAATCAGAACTACGTGCAACCACCAGCACCACAACCACCAGGTCGTCCACATGCAAATAATCACAATGGTAGGGCTCACCCTCAGGTACGAGATGATGTCCATATTCCTAAACTGAAATTGAATATTCCACCATTTGAGGGTAGATATGTTCCTGATATATATCTTACTTGGGAGTTAGAAACTGAACAACGATTTACATGTTTACAATATCCTGAGGAGAGACGAGTTGCCGCTGTTGTTTGTGCTTTCACTAGTTTTGCATGTGTATGGTGGTCTGAACATTGTAGATTATATCCTATTCCAACTACTTGGGCTGCTTTGAAAACTGCTATGCGTACGCGTTGGGTTCCACCATATTATCAACGTGAATTGCTTCAAAAATTGCAGCGTTTAAGACAAGGGAAAAATTCTGTAGAAGAATATTATTAGGAATTACAAACTGGCATGATTAGATGTGGTATTGTTGAGGAGAATGAAGCTATGCTTGCACGTTTTCTGGGTGGATTAAAAAATAGAGAGATTCAGACCATTCTAGACTACAAGGAGTATACTAATATCACTCGTTTATTCCATCTTGCTTGTAAAGCTGAACGTGAAGTGCAGGATCGACAAGCATTGGGGCGAACTAACTTCTCTGCAGGCCGACCTTCATCATGGACACCACGTGCATCTTCTACTTCAACTGCACCAGCACCTCCATCAGGTGCCACCTCCAGCCGTGATACAAGAAAGCAGGCACAACCACCACTATCTGCCAAGAGCGCACCTGCTGGGCCTACACAGAGCTCTTCTTCTTCCATGGCATCAACTGGGCACACAAGTGATATTATTTGTCGTCATTGTAAGGGAAGAGGTCATTATGCGAGAGAATGCAAATCTCAGCGTGTGATGATTGCTACTAAGGATGGTGGGTATGAGTCCGCTAGTGACTATGATGAGGAGACTTTGGCTCTTATTACACGTGAAGAACATGGTCGAGATGATTGTGATCATGAGACGCAATACATGGCTCCTGAAGACGCTGACAGGTATGAATGTTTAGTTTTTCAACGTGTTTTGAGTGTGCAGGTCACACAAGCTGAGCAAAATCAGAGGCATAATTTGTTCCATACAAAGGGAGTTGTGAAGGAACGTTCTGTGCGCGTCATCATAGACGGAGGGAGCTGCAACAGCTTGGCTAGCATGGAGATGGTGGAGAAGCTCTCTCTCACCACAAGACCACATCCACATCCTTACTACATCCAATGGTTCAACAACAGCGGCAAGGTTAAGGTAACACGTAATGTTCGTGTGCATTTTAGTATCTCTACATATGCTGATTATGTTGATTGTGATGTGGTACCTATGCAAGCATGTTCCTTATTACTTGGTAGACCATGGCAATTTGATAAAAATTCTGTACACCATGGTAGAAATAATCAGTATACTCTTGTTCATAAGGATAAAAATAATACTTTGCTTCCTCTTTGGGTTAATAGAGCTAATAAAGCAAAACAGGAGCAGAATAAGAGTGAAAATCAGATTGTGGCAAAAGAATTTGAGCAACAAATGAAGCCTAATAATAAACCATCTAGTGTTGCTTCTGAAATTAAATTGAAAAGTGCATGTTTATTTGCCACCAAATCTGATATTGATGAGCTAGATTTCAGCAAATCTGTTTGCTATGCTTTTGTGTGCAAAGAGGCATTATTTTCATTCGAGGACGTGCCTTCCTCTTTGCCTCCTGCTATCACTAACATTTTGCAGGAGTTCGCTGACGTCTTTCCACAAGACGTGCCACTGGGATTACCACCTATTCGAGGGATTAAGCATCAGATTGACTTAATTCCGGGTGCTTCACTGCCAAACCGCGCGCCATACCGTACCAATCCAGAGGAGACGAAGGAGATTATGCATCAAGTACAAGAGCTTCTCGACAAAGGTTATATACACGAATCCCTTAGTCCTTGTGTTGTTCCTATTATTCTAGTGCCGAAAAAGGATGGTGCATCGCGTATGTGTGTTGATTGTAGAGGCATTAATAATATTACTATTCATTATCGTCATCCTATTCCTAGGCTAGATGATATGCTTGATGAATTGAGTGGCTCTACAATATTCTCCAAAGTTGATTTGCGTAGTGGATACCATCAAATTCGTATGAAATGGGGGGATGAATGGAAAACAGCATTTAAAACTAAGTTTTGATTATATGAGTGGTTAGTCATGCCTTTTGGGTTAACTAATGCACCTAGTACTTTCATGAGATTAATGAACGAAGTTTTACGTGCTTTCATTGGACGATTTGTGGTAGTTTACTTTGATGACATATTGATTTATAGCAGATCTTTGGAGGAACATTAGGAATATTTACGTGCTGTTTTTATCGCTTTACGTGATGCACGTTTGTTTGGTAACCTTGGGAAGTGCACCTTTTGCATTGACCGAGTGTCTTTTCTTGGCTATGTTGTTACTCCACATGGAATTGAAGTTGATAAAGCCAAGATTGAAGCTATTGAGAGTTGGCCGCAGCCCAAAACGGTCACACAAGTGAGGAGTTTTCTTGGCCTCACTAGATTCTATAGGCGTTTTGTGAGAGATTTCAGCACCATTGCTGCACCTCTCAATGAGCTTACAAAGAAGGATGTACCTTTTGTTTGGGGTACCGCACAGGAAGAAGCCTTCACGATGTTGAAAGATAAGTTGACACATGCTCCTTTACTCCAACTTCTTGATTTTAATAAGACATTTGAGCTTGAATGTGATGCTAGTGGAATTGGATTAGGAGGTGTGTTATTACAAGATGGCAAACCTATTGCATACTTTTCTGAAAAATTGAGTGGGCCTAGTCCGAATTATTCTACTTATGATAAAGAATTATATGCTCTTGTTTGGACTTTAGAAACATGGCAACATTATTTATGGCCCAAAGAATTTGTTATACATTCTGATCATGAATCTTTGAAACATATTAAAAGTCAAGCTAAACTTAATCGTAGACATGCTAAATGGGTTGAATTCATTGAGACTTTCCCTTGTGTCATTAAACACAAGAAGGGTAAAGAAAATGTTATTGCTGATGCATTGTCTCGTCGCTATACTATGCTTTCACAACTTGACTTCAAAATATTTGGTTTGGAGACCATCAAAGATCAATATGTGCATGATGCGGATTTTAAAGATGTATTGCAGAATTGTAAAGAAGGAAGAACATGGAACAAGTTCATCATTAATGATGGATTTGTGTTCCGTGCTAACAAGCTATGCATTCCAGCTAGCTCTGTTCGTCTTTTATTGTTGCAGGAGGCGCATGGAGGAGGACTAATGGGACACTTTGGCGTGAAGAAGAAGGAGGACATACTTGCTACACATTTCTTTTGGCCAAAGATGAGACGGGATGTTGAGCGCTTTGTTGCTCGCTGCACTACATGTCAAAAAGCTAAGTCACGACTCAATCCTCATGGTTTATACATGCCTTTGCCTGTACCTAGTGTTCCTTGGGAGGATATATCTATGGACTTTGTTTTAGGTTTACCTCGAACAAAGAAGGGGAGGGATAGCATATTTGTTGTTGTGGATAGATTCTCGAAAATGCCACACTTTATACCATGTCATAAAAGCGATGATGCTGTTAATGTGGCTGATTTGTTCTTCTGTGAAATTATTCGCTTGCATGGTGTGCCAAATACTATTGTTTCAGATCGTGATACTAAATTTCTTAGCCACTTTTGGAGATGTTTATGGGCTAAGTTGGGGACTAAACTGCTTTTTTGTACTACTTGTCACCCCCAAACTGATGGACAAACTGAAGTAGTCAATAGAACATTGTCTACTATGCTTATGGCTGTTTTGAAGAATAATAAGAAAATGTGGGAAGAATGCTTGCCTCATATTGAATTTGCTTATAATCGTTCATTGCATTCTACTACTAAGATGTGCCTTTTTGAAATAGTGTATGGTTTCCTACCTCGTGCACCTATTGATTTGTTGCCTCTTCCATCTTCGGAGAAGGTTAATTTTGATGCTAAACAACGTGATGAATCAATTTTAAAAATGCATGATTTAACTAAGGAAAACATTGAGCATATGAATGCTAAATATAAACTTGCTGGAGATAAAGGTAGAAAACATGTTGTGTTTGCACCTGGATATCTTGTTTGGTTACATTTGCGTAAGGATAGATTTCCCGATTTGCGCAAATCAAAGCTAATGCCACGTGCTGATGGTCCTTTTAAGGTGTTAGAGAAAATAAATGATAATGCATATAAACTTGAGCTGCCTGCAGATTTTGGGGTTAGTCCCACTTTTAACATTGCAGATTTGAAGCTTTATTTGGGTGAGGAAGATGAGCTTCCGTCGAGGACGACTTCATTTCAAGAAGGGGAGGATGATGAGGACATCAATACCATTGTTACCCCCATAGCCCCCGCTGCTATACATACTGGACCAATTACTAGAGCTCGCGCATGCCAATTAAATTACCAGGTACTTTCGTTTCTTGGTAATGATTCTAATGTTCATGAGAATATGATGCTGCCTAAATTGGATACATTTGTTTTGCTTACAAATGAAGGGCCTAGCTTGGAGAAGGATGAACATTGGAGCAAGAACAAGCATGGAGATGATGGCATGTGCAAGGGGAACAAGAACGGAGTTACAAGTGATGATTTCTGGACGTTGAAGCCACCATAATGAGTGCATGAAGCCTTGGACGAAATATACAAGATGCTACTTCATAACTTTCATCCAGAGGCTATTCTAGGTGCTGCGTCACCTTATTATTGGGCGAAACCCATGTATTTTCGAAATACTTGAGTATAGGCTGCTTTTAGAGTCTGTATGTGTGGGGAAACAAGAGATAGGGTTGGTTTCTGACCCCTTCCCCAAGGGCCACGAAATTCCCCCCTCTTCCTCCATATATACAGCCCTTAGGGCATCGTTTAGACTTTGGGTTTTGTTTAGATTAAAAGTTCGCCATAGCTGCAACTTCGCGTACTTCGTTTGTGTTCAACGACCAGACAAAGGCGTCACAGAACCCCACCTTGATCAATAAAGCTTTCATCTTATATTCGCAATATCTATATTGCAATCTCAGTTTCTTGCTTGTTCTTCGTTTGCTCGCAGGAAACAGACCCTCATGGTTAGGTTGATCGTGCTCTGTCGTGGTCAATAACCTCTCGGAGTTGGTTTAGCGATTGCTAAGGCGCGACGTCCTCGCACGTTCGTAGTCGGATCGTCAAAGTCGACTTCCACCAAAGCGATATCCATCATCTCATCGAAAGACGGGACACCTTTGCCTCTATCAATTACTCATCAACATGACTCACATATCATATCTTCATATCTCAAAACCATTACTAAGAATCAAGTTTATTTTGTCCAATGATCTTCGTGAAAGTTTTATTATATCCTCCTTGGATATCTATCACTTTGGGACTATTTTCATATGTTGCTTTTGATAAGCTCAAACAAATTTAAGTGAAGAACATGAGCAAAAAAAAATCTTTCTTTCTCCCAAAATAATCTAAGTGAAGAAAGAGAGACTTTCTTAAAATTTTACTGACTCCCAAATAAATCTAAGTGAAGCATGAGAGCATTTCTTCAAAAATAACAAAGCACACCGTGCTCAAAAAGATATAAGTGAAGCACTAGAGCAATTCCATGGCTCTAAAAATTGAAGTGAAGCATAGGAGCAAGCATAGCATAATTTTTGGCTCTCTAAAAAAGGTGTGTCCAGCAAGGATTCAAGACTTTAAAACACAAAGCAAAACAAGCAAAGACTCATATCATACAAGACGCTCCAAGAAAAACTCATAATATGTGACGAATAAAAATATAGTTCTAAGTAAAATACCGATGGTTGTTAGAAGAAAGAGGGGATGCCACTCAGGGGCATCCCCAAGCTTAGTTGCTTGCTACTTCTTGAATATTATCTTGGGGTGACTCAGGGATCCCCAAGCTTAGCCTTTTGCTAATCCTTATTCCCTCATCTATCATAAGATCACCCAAAACTTGAAAACTTCAATCACACAAAACTCAACAAAACCTTCGTGAGATCCCTTAGTATAAGAAAGCAAACCACTACTATAAGTACTGTTTCAAACCCATTCATATTTTATTTTTCCATTATATCTACTGTATTACAACTTTTCTATGGCAAAAACTCATCAAAGAAAACCATAGAATCATCAAAACAAGCCCACAACGCAAAGAAAACAGGATCTGTCAAAAACAGAACAGTCTGTAGCAATCTGACTACTTCGAATACTTTTATAACTCCAAAAATTATGAAAAATTAGGATGACGTGAATAATCTGTTTATTAATCTTCTTCAGAAAGTATCAACTCAAAATCACTCTTCTGATAAAATTGAAAAATAATTTCGTGAGTATAAAAGTTTCTATTTTTCAGCAAGATCAAATCAACTTTCACCCAAATCAGCCCAAAGGCCTTGCTTGGCACAAACACTAATTTAAACCACAAAACACATCTAACCAGAGGCATAATTGTGTATTTTATTAAAAGCAGCAATAAAACCAAAAGGCAAAAAGATACAAGTTGGGTTGCCTCCCAACGAGCGCTATCGTTTTACGCCCCTAGCTAGGCATAACGTATAGGATCTAAATTTTGTCATATTTAGCCTTGTTTTCCTTGGAGGTATTTGTGTCAGGGGGTTTTGTAAATAAAACATCAAACACATTATCCATGGAAACCTTAGCACTATAAAGTTGCTTTTTTACATAACCCCTTTGATTTTCGTCAGTGATCCAAGAATAGTGTTGATAAACATCATTAAAAACTTGCTGGATCATATCTAAAACGGGGACTTGCTTTTTAAGATTCTCATAAAAGATATGGTTATCTCCAAGCAAATGTCTCAAAGCATAATCACTAGTATAAATCATTTCATCAATCATGGGTTTGTCACGATTCGTTCCATAAAAATTAAAGATTTCCCTAGCTTCCCGTATTATGTAGTCAAATTCATTCATCAGAACAAGAGTGGTTAACTTTTTAGCTTTAGGGTTCTTTATAACGGGCAACTCATAGAACAATCTTTGCAAGGTAGGATGAGTACGGATAAATCTAGTTTCAAGTTTCAGAACAAGTGCCGAAATAGCTTCCACATAAGATTTAGTCCTTTTAAGTATAGGAATATCATCAAGACTTAATTTTCCGACACAACTGAAAAATTCTTGGATATGTTCTTTTCCCGTAAAATTTCCTTGCCCCAAGATAAGAGTTTTGGCATCGAGATTACCCATACACGCCATTTTAGGAGTTAGGCCATCATCTGTTTTTGCCAAACCAAAATCACTCATGGTGACTTCACAACAAGATTGCAAACAAAAACAGATAAGACGAGAAAACGGCTAACGAAAAAGAGGGCGAATAAAACGGCAATTTTTTTGAAGTGGGAGAGAGGAAAACAATAGGCAAATGGCAAATAATGTAAATTGCGAGGAGATGAGATTTGTGATTAGGAACCTGGTTGATGTTGAAGATCCTCCCCGGCAACGGCGTCAGAAATTCCTTTTGATGTGTGCTAGAACTACGTCAGTATTTCCCCAAAGAGGAAGGGGTGATGCAGTATAGCGACGTAGGTATTTCCCTTAGTAATGAGACCAAGGTTATCGAACCAGTAGGAGAACCTCCTAATACCAGGTAAACAACACCTGCACACAAATAACAAATACCCGCAACCCGATGTGTTAAAGGGGTTGTCAATCCCTTTCGGGTACGGCGCCTCAAGTAGGCAAGATAACGTGAGATAATTGTGGTAGATAGGATAAATAGATCACGGAATAAATAAATTGCAGCAATGTATTTTTGTATTTTTGGTTTAATAGATCTGAAAATAAAAGCGAGGGAAAATAGATCGCAAAGGCAAATATGATGAGAAGAGACCTGGGGCCGTAGGTGTCACTAGTGGCTTCTCTCGAGAAAATAGCAAATGATGGGAAAACAATTACTATTGGGAAATTGATAGAACTTCAAATAATCATGACGATATCCAGGCAATGATCATTATATAGGCATCACATCCAAGATTAGTATACCTACTCCTGCTTGCATCTACTACTATTACTCCACACATCGACCGCTATCCAGCATGCATCTAGTGTATTAAGTTCATGAAAAAACGGAGTAATGCAGTAAGAACGATGACATGATGTAGACAAGATCTATTTATGTAGAAATAGACCCCATCTTGTTATCCTTAATAGCAACAATACATTCGTGTCGTTTCCCCTTCTGTCACTGGGATCAAGCACCGTAAGATCGAACCCATCACAAAGCACATCTTCCCATTGCAAGATAAATAAATCAAGTTGGCCAACAAAACCCAAATATCGGAGAAGAAATACGAGGCTATAATCAATAATGCATATAAGAGATCAAAGAAGACTCAAATAACTTTCATGGATAAAAACATAGATCTGATCATAAACTCAAAGTTCATCGGATCCCAACAAACACACCGCAAAAAGACTTACATCATATGGATTTCCAAGAGACCATTGTATTGATAATCAAGAGAGAGAGAGAGAGAGAGGAAGCAATCTAACTACTACCTACAGACCCGTAGGTCTACAAAGAACTACTCACGCATCATCGGAGAGGCACCAATGGACATGATGAACCCCTCCGAGATGGTGTCTAGATTGGATCTAGTCTTTCTGGAACTTGCGGTGGCTGGAATTGATTTTCGTCGACTCCCCTATGGTTTCTGAAATATTGGGGTATTTATAGAGCAAAGAGGTGGTGCGGGAGGCCAACGAGGAGGGCACAGCCCACCAAGGCGCGCCTGGGCCCCCAAGCACCCTGGTGGGTTGTGCTCCCATCGAGGCTCCCCTCAGGTGCGTTCCTGGCCTACTAGATGTCTTCTTGTCCCAAAAAATCCACAAAAAGGTTCACTGCGTTTGGACTCCATTTGGTATTGATTTCCTGCGATGTAAAAAACATGCAGAAAACAACAACTGGCACTGGGCACTATGTCAATAGGTTAGTACCAAAAATGATATAAAATGACTATAACATGATTGTATAACATCCAAGAATTATAATATAACAGCATGGAACAATCAAAAATTATAGATACGTTGAAGACATATCACAACCCATCATAACTTATTACTCCACAATGCCTTCCCTTAGGCTCAAGTATGGTGAAGTGCCATGTAGTCAACATTCACATGACACCACTAATGGAAGCAACAAAATACACATCATCAAAATATCAAACGAATACCAAATTCACATGATTACTTATAGCAAGACTTCTCCCATGTCCCCAAGAACGAAAATAACTACTCGTAAATTATATTCATGTTCAAGATCAGAGGGGTATTGAATATCATCAAGGATCTAAACATATAATCTTGCAACAAATAAACCAACTAGCATCAACTACAATATGTAATCAACACTACTAGCAACCCACATGTACCAATCTGAGGTTTCGAGGCAAAGACTGAATACAAGAGATGAACTAGGGTTTGAGATAAGATGGTGTTGGTGAAGATGTTGATAAAGATTTGTCCTCCCATGATGAGAGGGTTGTTGGTGATGTCGATGTCTTTGATTTCCCCCTCCTAGAGGGAAGTGTCCCCGGCGGAATCGCTCCGCTGGAGAGCTAAAGTGCTCCTGCCCAGGTTCCGCCACAAACGGCGGCGCTTCATCCTGAAAGTCCTCCCTTGATTTTTTTAGGTCAAAACCCTTCATGTAGTAGAAGATGGGGGATGGAGGCCAGCTATGGGCCCGACAAGGCATGAGGGCGCACCTAGGGGGTGGCCATGTCATGTTGCCTTGTGGGCAACTGGTGGGCCTGCTCTGGTACTTCTTTGCTCCAGTGTTTTTACATATTCCATAAAAATTCTCTGTTAAATTTCAGGTCATTTGGTGTTGTGCAGAATGGGTATCTCTGATGTAGCTTTTCCAGGCTAGAATTCCAGCTGTCGGCAATCTCCCTCTCCATGTCAATCTTGCAAATTAAGAGATAAAAGGCATTGGGATTGCATCAGAAGGTGTTATAATGATCAAAAACATTATAAATATCAGTAGGAAAACATAATGCATAATGGACGTATCAGAGTACACCTACGCCATCTGCGAAGGAAGCTTGGAAGCATCGACAGAAGAAGAATCAAGTCGAGGTGTTGTTGTGATACAATGGCCAGACATCTGGTCCCTACTAAGATAGTCAGTGCCCCAGCTTCCATCCAGACATCCGGTACCCACTGGAAATCCGGGAAAAGGGCATCCACGAGCACAACCCTCCTGGCTAGACATCCGAATCACACCGGGAATCCGGTGCCTCGACATGTGACCAGACATCCGGTGCATTCCTGCACATAGTTGGGCCTTTTATCTCTTCCCCTTTGGCCCCTCAGTTACCCGTTCATGGCTAAGACTATAAATACCCCTCCCCCTCCTCCTTTCAAGGGTTAGCTAAGAATTAGAAACTTGAGAGAGCTTAACTCATCTACCTTCCTTTGTAGGATCCCCCCATGTGGAGTTGAACCTTCCATGGTTTTCAAAGCCTCCACTTGTGGAGAAGAATCCCCACCTTAGGATTAACAAGACCTTTATCTCTCTTAGAGATTTGGAGAAGAACTCTCTCTCTCTCTCTCTCTCTCACTACCCTTGTGTATTTATATCCCTTGTTGCCTTTGGATCTTCATACACATCATGTATGGCTTGTGATTTGAGGAGTACTTGGTGTGAATCTTGTCTAATAGAGTGTTTTCCCCTTTGATTTCTCCATGTTCCCCCTCCCCCCGTGTTGTTCTTGTTCCTCCTCAAAACCACCTCCAATTTATTGTTGGGGAACGTGGTAATTTCAAAAAAATTCCTATGATCACGCAAGATCTATCTAGGTGATGCATAGCAACGAGAGGGGAGAGTGTGTCAATGTACCCTCGTAGATTCTGAGGAGCCTCCTACTGGATCGATACCTTGGTTCTCAAGAACTGAGGGAAATACTTACGCTACTATTGCTGCATCACCCTTTCCTCTTCAAGGAAAACCAATGCAAGCTCAAGACGTAGCAAGAAGGATTTGTGGCACCGTTGCCGAGGAGGTCTTCGCTCAAGTCAAGACATACCAAGTACCCATCACAAACTCATCTCCCTCGCATTTACATTATTTGCCATTTGCCTCTCGTTTTCCTCTCCCCCACTTCACCCTTGCCGTTTTATTCGCCCTCTCTTTCCCAATCTCCTCTCTCTTTCGCTTGTCTTTTTGTGTGCCTGTTTGCCCTTATGGCTTTGCCTAAGAACACCGACCTTCATCTTAGAAGGTTGGAAGAGATTGAATCAAACGTTAGAAGTTTTATGACTTTACAATTTGAGCATAATAATTTCTTCAGAAAAGAGCTTAAAGAACAAAAAAGTTTTATGGGGTTTATGAACAAAGGGCTTGATGATATGTCTCAAGAATTTTATGGTTTGAACTCTCAAATTACTCGGCTTGAAAATTCTATAGCCCAAATTTCTGATAAGCAAGCTACCTTAGTCAATAAGATGGTTGCCAAACCAGAAAAGTTAAATGAAAATAATGATGAAGATCTCAAAGTTATTGATGTGTCCCCTATTAAATCTTTGTTTTGCAATATGAAACTTAATAATGATGGGACTGGAGATGAGTCAACTTTAGTTAAAAGGCGTCCCAATGATTCGGAGTTTTTAGATCTTGATGCTAAAATTGGTAAAAGTGGGATTGGAGAGGTCAAGACTATAAATAGCATTGAACCCACTATCTTGGATTTCAAGTAATTTAATTATGATAATTGTTCTTTAGAAGATTGTATTTCCTTGTTGCAATCCGTTGTGAATTCTCCTCATGCTTATAGTCAAAATAAAGCTTTTACCAAACATATTGTTGATGCCTTGATGCAATCTTATGATGAAAAACTTAATTTGGAAGTTTCTATACCTAGAAAACCTAATGATGAGTGGGAACCTACTATAAAGATTAATATTTAAGATCATGAGTGTTATGCTTTATGTGATTTGGGTGCTAGTGTTTCCACAATTCCGGAAACTTTATGTGATATTCTAGGTTTCCATGATCTTGATGATTGCTCTTTAAATTTGCACCTTGCGGATTCCACCATTAAAAAGCCAATGGGAAGGATCAATGATGTTCTCATTGTTGCAAATAGGAATTTGGTGCCCGTAGATTTTATCGTTCTTGATATAGATTGCAATCTTTCATGTCCTATTATTCTTGGTAGACCTTTCCTTAGAACGATTGGTGCGATTATTGATATGAAGGACGGGAATATTAGATCAATTTCCATTAAGGAAAGTCATGGAGCACTTTCCAAGAAAGAAAGTTAAATTACCTTATGAATCTGTCATGCGAGCTACTTATGAATTGAGTGCCAAAGATGGCACTACTTAGATCTATCCTAGCTTTTATGCCTAGCTAGGGGCGTTAAACGATAGCGCTAGTTGGGAGGCAACCCAATTTTATTTTATGTTTTTTGTTTTTGCTTATGTTTAGTAATATATTTTTTATCTTCCTTCTGTTTAGATGTGTTTTCATGTTTAGTTAGTGTTTGTGTCAAGTAGAACCTATAGGATAACCTATGGTGATAGTTTATTTGATTGTGCTGAAAAACAGAAACTTTGCACGCACGAAAATAATTTTAGAAATTCACAAAAAAGTGATTTTGCGTTGATTCTTTTTGATGTAGAACAATAGATAAATTTACCAGGACTTACTATTTTGGTAGTATTTTTAGAGTTCCATAAGTATTCAAGAGTTACATATTGCTACAGACTGTTCTGTTTTTGACAGATTCTGTTTTTCGTGTGTTGTTTGCTTATTTTGATGCATCTATGGCTAGTATGTAAGGGTATGAACCATAGAGAACTTGGAATAAAGTAGGTTTAACACCGATATAAATAAAGAATGAGTTCATTACAGTAACTTATGTGGTAGTTTTTCTTTCTTGCACTAACGGAACTTATGAGATATCCTGTTGAGTTTTGTGTTGTGAAGTTTTCAAGTTTTGGGTAAAGATTTGATGGACTATGGAATAAGGAGTGGCAAGCGCCTAAGCTTGGGGATGCCCATCGCACCCCAAGATATTCAAGAATATCCAAAAGCCTAAGCTTGGGGATGCCCCGGGAGGCATCCCCTCTTTCCTCTTTGTTTATCGGTAACTTTACTTGGAGCTATATTTTTATTCGCCACATGATATGTGTTTTGCTTGGAGCATCTTGTATGATATTAGTCTTTGCTTTTTAGTTTACCACAGTCATCCTTGCTGTACACACCTTTTGGGAAGAAGCCCACTTGATTAGAATTTATTAGAATACTCTATGTGCTTCACTTATATCTTTTGAGCTAGATAGTTTTGCTCTAGTGCTTCACTTAAATCTTTTAGAGCATGGCGGTGGCTTAATTTTGTAGAAATTGTTAGTCTCTCATGCCTCACTTATATCATTTTGAGAGTCTCTTAGAACAGCATGGTAATGGTTATAAAATTGGTCCTAGAATGATGGGCATCCAAGTTGGGTATAATAAAAACTATCATAGTAAGTGAATTGGATGCTATGATCAATTTGATACTTGATAATTTTTTTGAGATATGGAGGTAGTGATATTAGAGTCATGCTAGTTGGGTGATTATGAATTTAAAGAATGCTTGTGTTGAAGTTAGCAAGTCCCGTAGCACGCACGTATGGTGAAACTTGTGTAACAAATTCGAAACATGAGGTGTTCTTAGATTGTGAATCCTTATGAGTGGCGGTCGGGGACGAGCGATGGTCTTTTGATGACTTGTAGATTTTTTGCAATAAGTATATGAGTTTGTTTTTGACTAATGTTGAGTCCATGGATTATACGCACTCTCACCCTTCCATCATTGCTAGCCTATTCGTTATCGTGCATTGCCCTTTCTCACCTTGAGAGTTGGTGCAAACTTTGCCGGTGCATCCAAATCCCGTGATACGATACGTTTTATCACACATAAACCTCCTTATATCTTCCTCAAAACAGCCACCATACCTACCTATTATGGCATTTCCATAGCCATTCCGAGATATATTTCCATGCAACCTTCCACCGTTCCGTTTATCATTATTACACGCATCATCATTGTCATATTGCCTTGCATGATCATGTAGTTGACATCGTATTTGTGGCAAAGCCACCATGCATAATTTTTCATACATGTCACTCTTGATTCATTGCCCATCCCGGTACACCATCGGAGGCATTCATATAGAGTCATATCTTGTTCTAGTTTTGGGTTGTAATTCATGAGTTGTAAATAAATAAAACTGTGATGATCATCATTATTAGAGCATTGTCCCCAAATAAAAAAAGGGAAAGGCCAAAAAAGGCCAAGAAGAAAAAAAAAGGAAAATAAAAAAAAGAAAGGCCAAAAAAAAGAAAGGCTTGCAGATTCCTACGATGGGCTTCCTCAAAATGCCCTAGGTCTTCGTGAGCAAGCAAGTTGGATGCACACCCACTAGTTTCTTTTGTTGAGCTTTCATACATTTATAGCTCTAGTGTATCCGTTGCATGGTAATCCCTACTCCTCATGTTGACATCGATTGATGGGCATCTCCATAGCCCGTTGATTATCCTCGTCAATGTGAGATTTTCTCCTTTTTTGTCTTCTCCACACAATCCCCATCATCATATTCTATTCCACCCATAGTGCTATATCCATGGCTCACGCTCATGTATTGTGTGAAAGTTGAAAAAGTTTGAGATTATTTAAGTACGAAACAATTGCTTGTCTTGTCATCGGGGGTGTATAAGATGGGAGCATTTTTGTGTGACAAAAATGAACATAGCCTAACTATATGATTTTGTAGGGATGTACTTTCTTTAGCCATGTTATTTTGAGAAGACATGATTGATTTGATTAGTATGCTTGAAGTATTACTATTTCTTATGTCAATATAAACTTTTATTTTGAATCATTTGGATCTGAACATTCATGCCACAATAAAGAAAATTACATTGAGAATTATGCTAGGTAGCATTACACATCAAAAATTCTGTTTTTATCATTTACCTACTCGAGGACGAGCGGGAATTAAGCTTGGGGATGCTTGATACGACTCCAATGTATCTATAATTTTTGATTGTTCCATGCTATTATATTACCCGTTCTGGATGTTTATGGGCTTTACTTTACATATTTATATCATTTTTGGGACTAACCTACTAACCGGAGGCCCAGCCCGTATTGCTGTTTTTTGGCCTATTCCAGTGTTTCGAAGAAAAGGAATATCAAACGGAGTCCAAATGGAATGAAACCTTCGGGAGCGTGATTTTTGAAATGAACATGATCCAGAGGACTTGGAGTAGAAGTCAAGCAACAGCCGAGGCGGCCACGAGGGTGGAGGGCGCCCCCCTACTAGGTGCACCCCCATATCTCGTGAGCCCCTCGGGCGTCCACCGACCTACTTCTTCCTCCTATATATACCCACGTACCCCGAGAACATCAGAATAGACCATGAAAACCTAATTCCACCGCCAAAACCTTCTGTATCCGCGAGATGCCATCTTGGAGCCTTCTCCGACGCTCCGTCGGAGGGGGAATCAATCATGGAGGGCCTCTACATCATCCCCAAGGCCTCTCTGATGAGTTGTGAGAAGTTTACCATAGACCTTCGGGTCCATAATTATTAGCTAGATGGCTTCTTCTCTCTCTTTGAATCTCAATACCATGTTCTCCTCGATCTTCTTGGAGATCTATTCGATGTAACTCTTTTTGCGGTGTGTTTGTCGAGATCCGATGAATTGTGGGTTTATGATCAAGTTTATCTATGAGAAATATTTGAATCTCCTCTGAATTCTTTTATGTGTGATTAAGTTATCTTTGCAAGTCTCTTCGAATTATCAGTTTGGTTTGGCCTACAAGATTGTTCTTTCTTGCAATGGGAGAAGTGCTTAGCTTTGGTTTCAATCTTGCGGTGTCCTTTCCTAGTGATAGCAGGGGCAGAAAGGCACGTATTGTATTGTTGCCATCGAGGATAAAAAGATGGGGTTTATATCATATTGCATGAGTTTATCCCTCTACATCATGTCATCTTTCTTAATGCGTTACTCTGTTCTTTATGAACTTAATACTCTAGATGCATGCTGGATAGCGGTCGATGTGTGGAGTAGTAGCAGTAGATGCAGGCAGGAATCGGTCTACTTGTCACGGTCGTGATGCCTATATACATGATCATGCCTAGATAATCTCATAATTATTCATTTTTCTATCAATTGCTCGACAGTAATTTGTTCACCCACCATAATACTTATGCTATCTTGAGAGAAGCCACTAGTGAAACCTATGGCCCCTGGGTCTATCTCTTATCATATAAGCTTTCAATTTACTTTTATTTGCATCTTTACTTTTCCTATATATATTATAAAATACCAAAAATATATTTATCTTATCATATTATCTCTATCAGATCACACTTTCGCAAGTGGCCGTGAAGGGATATACAACCCCTTTATTGCGTTGGTTGCGAGTTCTTGTTTGTTTGTGTAGGTGTGTGGGACTTCTGAGGAACCTCCTACTGGATTGATACCTTGGTTCTCAAAAACTAAGGGAAATACTTATGCTACTATTGCTGCATTACCCTTTCCTCTTCAAGTAAAACAAACGCAAGCTCAAGATGTAGCACGCCCTACCACCCTGGGCGCGCCCCCTGCCTCGTGGGCCCACTGGCAGCCCTCCAGTGGCCATCTTCTGCTATATGAAATCTTTTGCCCTAAAAAAATGAGAAGCAAGCTTTTCGGGACGAAACTCTGCCGCCACGAGGCGGAACCCTGGTGGAACCAATCTAGGGCCCCGGCGAAGTTGTTCTGCCAGGGAAACTTCCCTCCGGGAGGGTGAAATCATCACCATCATCATCACCATTGATCCTCTCATCGGGAGGGGGTCAATCTCCATCAACATCTTCACCAGCACCATCTCCTCTCAAACCCTAGTTCATCTCTTGTATCCAATGTTTGTACCAAAACCTCAGATTGGTACATGTGGGTTGCTAGTAGTGTTGATTACTCCTTGTAGTTGATGCTAGTTGGTTTATTCGGTGGAAGATCATTTGTTCAGATCCTTAATGCATATTAATACCCCCTCTGATCATGAACATGAATATGCTTTATGAGTAGTTACGTTTGTTCCTGAGGAAAGGGGAGAAGTCTTGCTATTAGTAGTCATGTGAACTTGGTATTCGTTCGATATTTTGATGAGATGTATGTTGTCTCTCCTCTGGTAGTGTTATGTGAACGTCGACTACATGACACTTCACCATTATTTGGGCCTAGAGGAAGGCACTGGGAAGTAATAAATAGATGATGGGTTGCTAGAGTGACAGAAGTTTAAACCCTAGTTTATGTGTTGCTTCATAAGGGGCTGATTTGGATCCACATGTTTCATGCTATGGTTAGGTTTACCTTAGTACTTATTTTGTAGTTGTAGATGCTTGCAATATGGTTAATCATTAGTGGGATGCTTGTCCAAGAAAGTATAGTACCCAAGCACTAGTCCACCCACATATCAAATTATCAAAGTAACGAACGCGAATCATATGAGTGTGACGAAAACTAGCTTGACGATAATTCCCATGTGTCCACGGGAGCGCTTTTCTCTATATAAGAACTTGTCCAGGTTTGTCCTTTGCTAAAAAAGTATTGGGCCATCTTGCTGCACCTTATTTACTTTCATTGCTTGTTACCTGTTACGAATTATCTTATCACAAAACTATCTATTACCGATAATTTGAGTGCTTGCAGAGAATACCTTACTGAAACCCTCTTGTCATTTCCTTCTGCTCCTCGTTGGGTTCGACACTCTTACTTATTGAAAGGACTACGATAGATCCCCTACACTTGTGGGTCATCAAGACTCTTTTCTGGCACCGTTGCCGGGGAGTGAAGCGCCTTTGGTAAGTGGAACTTGGTAAGGAAAATTTTATATAGCGTGCTGAAATTTACTGTCACTTGTTACTATGGAACATAATCCTTTGAGGGGCTTGTTTGGGGTATCTTCACCCTCACCAGTAGAGCAAAGAGTTGATCCTCAACCTACTGAACCTACTGAGAATGTTTACTTTGAAATTCCTTCAGGTATGGTAGAGAAACTGCTAGCTAATCCTTTTACAGGAGATGGAACATTGCATCCCGATTTACACCTAATCTATGTGGATGAAGTTTGTGGATTATTTAAGCTTGCAGGTATGCCCGATGATGTTTTCAAGAAGAAGGTATTCCCTTTATCTTTGAAGGTAGATGCATTGACATGGTATAGGCTATGTGATGATATGGGATCATGGAACTACAAATGATTGAAGTTGGAATTTCATCAGAAGTTTTATCCTATGCATCTTGTTAATCGTGATCATGATTATATATATAATTTTTGGCCTCGCGAAGGAGAAAGCATCGCTCAATCTTGGGGGAGGCTTAAGTCAACGTTATATTCATGCCCCAATCTTGAGCTCTCAAGAGAAATGATTATTCAAAAAATCTATGCTCAGCTTTTTCTCAATAATCGCTCCATGCTCGATACTTCTTGTGTTGGTTCTTTTATGATGAAGACTATTGAATTCAAATGGGGTTTATTGGAAAGAATTAAACGCAACTCTGAAGTTTGGGATCTCGACGAAGGTAAGGAGTCAGGTATGACACCTAAGTTCGATTGTGTTAAATCTTTTATGGATACCGATGCTTTTCGTGGATTTAGCACTAAATATGGACTTGACTCTGAGATAGTAGCTTCTTTGTGCGAATCATTTGCTACTCATGTTGACCTCCCTAAGGAGAAGTGGTTTAAATATAATCCTCCCGCTGAAGTAAAAGTAGTAGCACCTGTTAAAGTTGAAGAAAAGACTATCACTTATAATGATCCTATTGTTCCTACTACTTATATTGAGAAACCACCTTTCCCTGTTAGGATAAAGGATCATGCTAAAACTTCAATTGTGGTTCGTAAGAGTAATACTAGAACATATACACCTCCTGAGCAAATTAAAGTTGAACCTAGTATTGCTATGGTTAAAGATCTCTTGGCTGATAATATTGATGGGCATGTTATTTACTTCTGTGATGAAGCTGCTAGAATTGCTAGACCCGATGCTAAGAAACATAGACCCGTTGTAGGCATGCCTGTTATTTCTGTTAAAATAGGAGATCATTGTTATCATGGCTTATGTGATATGGGTGCTAGTGCCAGTGCAATACCTCATTCCTTATACAGAGAAATTATGCATGATATTGCACCTGCTGAGATAGAAGAAATAGATGTTACAATTAAGCTTGCCAATAGAGATACTATTTCACCAATTGGGATTGTTAGAGATGTTGAAGTCTTGTGAGGGAAAGTTAAATATCCTGCTGATTTTCTTGTTCTTGGTTCCCCACAAGATGACTTTGGTCCCATTATATTTGGTAGACCCTTCTTAATACTGTTAATGCTAAGATAGGCCGCGAAAAGGATGTTGTTACGATTGGCTTAGGGGATATGCCTCATGAGTTTAATTTTGCTAGATTTCGTAGACAACCCCATGATAAACAATTGCCTAGTAAGGATGAAATTATTGGTCTTGCTTCTATTGTCGTTACTCCTAATGATCCTTTAGAACAATATTTGCTAGACCATGAAAATGATATGTTTATGAATGAAAGAAGGTAAATAGATGAAGTATTCTTTAAACAGGGACCTATTTTGAAACACAACTTGCTTGTTGAAATTCTAGGGGATCCTCCTCCACCCAAGGGTGATCCCGTGTTTGAGCTCAAACCATTACCTGATACTCTCAAATATGCTTATCTTGATGAAAAGAAGATATATCATGTTATTATTAGTGCTAACCTTTCAGAGCGGGAAGAGGAAAGATTATTGAAAACTTTGAAGAAGCACCGTGCTACTATTCGATATACTCTTGATGATCTTAAGGGCATTAGTCTCACTTTATGCCAACACAAGATAAATTTGGAGAAAGAAGCCAAACCAATTATTGATCACCAATGACGGTTAAATCCTAAGATGAAAGAAGTGGTAAGAAAGGAAATACTAAAGCTCCTCGAGGTAGGTATAATTTATCCCGTTGCTGATAGTCAGTGGGTAAGTCATGTCCATTGTGTCCCTAAGAAGGGAGGCATTACTATTGTTCCAAATGATAAAGATGAATTGATCCTGCAAAGAATTGTTACAGGTTATAGGATGGTAATTGATTTCCGTAAGTTAAATAAAGCTACTAGAGAGGATCATTACCCTCTACCTTTTATTGATCAAATGCTAGAAAGATTATCCAAACATACACATTTTTGCTTTCTAGATGGTTACTCTGGTTTCTCTCAAATACCTGTATCAGCAGAGGATCAAGAAAAGACCGCTTTTACTTGCCCTTTCGGTACTTTTTCTTATAGACGTATGCCTTTTGGTTTATGTAATGCACCTGCTAACTTTCAAGGTTCATGATGGCCATATTCTCTGACTTTTGTGAGAAGATTTGTGAGGTTTTCATGGATGATTTCTATGTTTATGGGTCTTCTTTTGATGATTGCTTGAGCAACCTTGATCGAGTTTTGAAGAGATGCAAAGATACTAGTCTCGTCTTGAATTGGGAAAAGTGCTACTTTATGGTTAATGAAGGTATTGTCTTGGGGCATAAAATTTCTGAAAGAGGTATTGAAGTTGATAAAGCTAAGGTTGATGCTATTGAAAAGATGTCGTGTCCCAATGACATTAAATGTATAAGAAGTTTCCTCGATCATGCTGATTTTTATAGGAGGTTCATTAAGGACTTCTCTAAAATTTCTAGGCCTCTGACTAATCTCTTACAAAAAGATATTCCTTTTGTCTTCGATGATGATTGTGTAGAAGCATTTGAAATACTTAAGAAAGCTTTGATTTCTGCACCTATTGTTCAGCCACCTGATTGGAATTTACCCTTTGAAATTATGTGTGATGCTAGTGATTATGCTGTAGGTGTTGTTCTAGGACAAAGAGTTGATAAGAAACTAAATGTTATTCAATATGCTAGTAATACTCTAGACAGTGCCCAGAGAAATTATGCTACTATTGAAAAAGAATTCTTAGCAGTTGTATTTGCTTGTGATAAGTTCAGACCTTATATTGTTGATTCTAAAGTTACTATTCACACTGATCATGCTGCTATTAAATATCTTATGGAAAAGAAAGATGCTAAACCTAGACTTATTAGATGGGTTCTCCTATTACAAGAATTTGATTTGCATATTATTGATAGAAAGGGAGTTGAGAACCCCGCTGCAAACAACTTTTCTAGGTTAGAGAATGTTCTTGATGACCCAATACCTATTGATGATAGCTTTCCTGATGAACAATTAGCTGTCATAAATGCTTCTCATACTGCTCCATGGTATGCTGATTATGCTAATTACATTGTTGCTAAATTCATACCACCTAGTTTCACATACCAGCAAAAGAAAAAGGTTTTCTATGATTTAAGACATTACTTCTGGGATGACCCACACCTTTATAAAGAAGGAGTAGATGGTGTTATTAGACATTGTGTATCTGAGCATGAACAGGATCAGATCCTACGCAAGTGTCACTCCGAGGCATATGGAGGACACCACGCTGGAGATAGAACTGCACATAAGGTATTGCAATCCGGTTTTTATTGGCCTACTCTCTTCAAGGATGCCCGTAAGTTTGTCTTGTCTTTTGATGAATGTCAAAGAATTGGTAATATTAGTAGACGTCAAGAAATGCCTATGAATTATTCTCTTGTTATTAAACCATTTGATGTTTGGGGCTTTGATTATATGGGACCGTTTCCTTCCTCTAATGGTTATACACATATTTTAGTTGCTATTAATCATGTTACTATGTGGGTAGAAGCTATTCCAACTAGTAGTGTTGATCATAACACCTCTATTAAGATGCTTAAAGAAGTTATTTTTCCGAGGTTTGGAGTCCCTAGATACTTAATGACTGATGGTGGTTCACATTTTATCCATGGTGCTTTTCGTAAAATGCTTGCTAAGTATGATGTTAATTATAGAATTGCATCTCCATATCACCCACAGTCTAGTAGTCAAGTAGAATTGAGTAATAGAGAGCTTAAATTAATTTTACAAAAGACCGTTAATAGATATAGAAAGAATTGGTCCAAGAAACTTGATCATGCATTATGGTCTTATAGAACTGCATATAAGAACCCTATGGGTATGTCTCCATATAAAATGGTTTATGGAAAAGCATGTCACTTACCTCTCGAACTAGAACATAACGCATATCGGGCCATTAAAGAGCTCAATTATTATTTCAAACTTGCCGGTGAGAAGAGGTTATTTTACATCAGCTCACTAGATGAATGGAGAACCAAAGCCTATGAGAATGCCAAACTGTTT
The DNA here is from genome assembly GCF_002162155.2 of Triticum dicoccoides. Classification (NCBI taxonomy): domain Eukaryota; kingdom Viridiplantae; phylum Streptophyta; class Magnoliopsida; order Poales; family Poaceae; genus Triticum; species Triticum dicoccoides. The sequence goes on from NC_041381.1 coordinate 280,931,335, forward strand.
AAAGAGAAAGTTAAAAGATGGCATGACAAAAGGATACAAAAGCGCGAGTTTAACATAGGTGATTATGTGTTGCTATTCAACTCTCGCTTAAGATTTTTTGCAGGAAAACTCCTCTCTAAAATGGGAAGGCCCTTACATTATCGAGGAGGTTTGTCGTTCCGGTGCCATAAAAATCAACAACTTCGAAGGCACAAATCGGAAGGTGGTGAACAGTCAAAGAATCAAACATTATATCTCAGGTAATCCCATAAATGTTGAAACTAACGTTATTGAAACCGTAACCCCGGAGGAATACATAAGTGACACTTTCCAGAATGTTTCAGACTCTGAAAAGGAATAGGTATGTGGTACGGTAAGTAAACTAACTCCAAAATAGTTCTTATAACAATTTTTCTCCGTTTTGGAATATTTAAGAAAATAGGAAAATAAGAAGTAGTCCGGGAAGGACACGAGGCGTCCATGAGGGTGGAGGGCATGCCCTACACCCTGGGCGCGCCCCCTGCCTCGTGGGCACCTCGTGTGCTCTCTGGATTCCGTTTTCTTGCATGATCTTCTTTTATTCAGTTAAAATTCATTATATAATCTCCCAAAGGTTTTGACCACCGTATCACGCAAATATCCTCTGTATTTGTTTCGAGTTGTTTCTGCAACAGATTTAGAGCAAGATGTCTTCTCAAGAGTCAGTCGGGGAAAGTCGGGTGTCTCATCCGACACCGAGTCCAGGAGCAAACATCGATGCCTATCACTTTGGGCCATCAGCGGAGGAGGAGATGGAGGCCGACTTGAAAAGATAGATGCCATGGAGGAGGATCAAGAAGTTACCTCTCGTTTCTGAGCCGAATTCACGATGGGGGAACTTCAGAGCTCAGCTATTCGAAGAAGGAGACATAATTGTTGGGGAACGTGGCAGAAAATAAAAAAAATTCTACGCTTCACCAAGATCAATCAATGGAGTTATCTAGCAACGAGAGAGAGGAGTGCATCTACATACCATTGTAGATCAAGCGCGGACGCGTTCAAGAGAATGGGGTTGAGGGAGTCGTACTCGTCGTGATCCAAATCACCTAAGATCCTAGCACCGAACGGACGGCACCTCCGCGTTCAACACATGTACGGTTGGGGAAGACGTCTCCTCCTTCTTGATCCAGCAAGGGGGAGGGAGAGATTGATGGAGATCCAGCAGCACGACGGCGTGGTGGTGGAAGTAGCGGCGATCTCGGCAGGGCTTCGCCAAGCTCAGCGAGAGGGAGAGGTGTTACGAGGGGAGAGGGAGGCACCAGGAGCAGGGGTGTGCAGCCCTCCCTCCCCCCTCTTTATAGGGGCCCTGGGGGGGGGCGCCGGCCCCCTAGAGATTGAATCTCAAGGGGGGGCGGCCAAGGGGGAAACTTGCCCCCCAAGCCAAGTGGGGCGCCCCCACCCCTAGGGTTTCCAACCCTAGGCGCAGGGGGAGGCCCAAGGGGGGTGCACCAGCCCACCAGGGGCTGGTTCCCTGCCCACTTCAGCCCATGGGGCCTTCCGGGATAGGTGGCCCCACCTGGTGGACCCCCGGGACCCTTCCGGTGGTCCCGGTACAATACCGGTGACCCCCGAAACTTTCCCGGTGGCCGAAACTGGACTTCCTATATACAATTCTTCACCTCCAGACCATTCCGGAACTCCTCGTGACGTCCGGCATCTCATCCGGGACTCCGAACAACTTTCGGGTTAACACATACTAATATCTCTACAACCCTAGCGTCGCCGAACCTTAAGTGTGTAGACCCTACGGGTTCGGGAGACACGCAGACATGACCGAGACGACTCTCCGGCCAATAACCAACAACGGGATCTAGATACCCATGTTGGCTCCCACATGTTCCACGATGATCTCATCAGATGAACCATGATGTCGAGGATTCAAGTAATCCCGTATACAATTCCCTTTGTCAATCGGTATGTTACTTGCCCGAGATTCGATCATCGGTATCCCAATACCTCGTTCAATCTCGTTACCGGCAAGTCACTTTACTCGTACCGTAATGCATGATCCCATGACCAAACACTTGGTCACATTGAGCTCATTATGATGATGCATTACCGAGTGGGCCCAGAGATACCTCTCCGTCATACGGAGTGACAAATCCCAGTCTCGATCCGTGTCAACCAAACAGACACTTTCGGAGATACCTGTAGTATACCTTTATAGCCACCCAGTTACGTTGTGACGTTTGGTACACCGAAAGCACTCCTACGGCATCCGGGAGTTACACGATCTCATGATCTAAGGAAATGATACTTGACATTGGAAAAGCTCTAGCAAACGAACTACACGATCTTGTGCTATGCTTAGGATTGGGTCTTGTCCATCACATCATTCTCCTAATGATGTGATCCCGTTATCAATGACATCCAATGTCCATAGTCAGGAAACCATGACTATCTATTGATCAACGAGCTAGTCAACTAGAGGCTCACTAGGGACATGTTATGGTCTATGTATTCACACATGTATTATGATTTCCGGATAACACAATTATAGCATGAATAATAGACAATTATCATGAACGAGGAAATATAATAATAACCATTTTATTATTGCCTCTAGGGCATATTTCCAACAGTCTCCCACTTGCACTAGAGTCAATAATCTAGTTACATTATGATGAATCGAACACCCATAGAGTTCTGGTGTTGATCATGTTTTGCTCGCGGAAGAGGTTTAGTCAACGGATCTGCGACATTCAGATCCGTATGCACTTTGCAAATATCTATGTCTCCATATTGAACATTTTCACGAATGGAGTTGAAGCGACGCTTGATGTGCCTGGTCTTCTTGTGAAACCTGGGCTCCTTGGCAAGGGTAATAGCTCCAGTGTTGTCACAGAAGAGTGTGATTGGCCCCGACGCATTGGGTATGACTCCCAGGTCGGTGATGAACTCCTTCATCCAGATTGCTTCATGCGCTGCCTCTGAGGCTGCCATGTACTCCACTTCACATGTAGATCCCGCCACGACGCTCTGCTTGCAACTGCACCAGCTTACTGCCCCACCATTCAAAATATACACGTATCCGGTTTGTGACTTAGAGTCATCCAGATCTGTGTCGAAGCTAGCATCGACATAACCCATTACGACGAGCTCTTCGTCACCTCCATATACGAGAAATGTATCCTTAGTCCTTTTCAGGTACTTCAGGATATTCTTGATCGTTGTCCAGTGTTCCATGCCGGGATTACTTTGGTACCTTCCTACCAAACTTACGGAAAGGTTTACATCAAGTCTGGTACATAGCATGGCATACATGATAGACCCTATGGCTGAGGCATAGGGGATGACACTCATCTTTTCTCTATCTTCTGTCGTGCTCGGACATTGAGCCGAGCTCAATTTCACACCTTGCAATACAGGCAAGAACCCCTTCTTGGACTTATCCATATTGAACTTCTTCAATATCTTATCAAGGTATGTGCTTTGTGAAAGACCTATGAGGCATCTCGATCTATCTCTATAGATCTTGATGCCTAATATGTAAGCAGCTTCTCCAAGGTCCTTCATTCAAAAACACTTATTCAAGTAGGCATTAATGCTGTCCAAAAGTTCTATATCATTTCCCATCAAAAGTATGTCATCCACATATAAGAACTTTATCTTTCGGTCACGTTGATTCTCCACCTCATTCTGAAATTCCTTGAACTTTTCAAAGGTCTCAGACTTGTGTTTCATCAAGTAGACATACTCATATCTACTCAAGTCGTCAGTGAGAGTGAGAACATAACGATAGCCTTCGCGAGCCTCAACGCTCATTGGACCGCACACATCAGTATGTATGATTTCCAATAAGTTGGTTGCCCGCTCATTGTTCTGGAGAACGGAGTCTTGGTCATTTTGCCCATGAGGCATGGTTCGCATGTGTCAAATGATTCGTAATCAAGAGACTCCAAAAGTCCATCAGCATGGAGCTTCTTCATGCGTTTGACACCAATGTGATCAAGGCAACAGTGCCACAAGTATGTGGGACTATCGTTATCAACTTTACATCTTTTGGTATTCACACTATGAATATGTGTAACATCACGTTCGAGATTCATTAAGAATAAACCATTGACCAGCGGGGCATGACCATAAAACATATCTCTCATATAAATAGAACAACCATTATTCTCGGATTTAAATGAGTAGCCATCTCGCATTACACGAGATCCAGATACAATGTTCATGCTCAAAGCTGGCACTAAATAACAATTATTGAGGTTTAAAACTAATCCCATAGGTAAATGTAGAGGCAGCGTGCCGACGGTGATCACATCGACCTTGGAACCATTCCCGATGTGCATCGTCACCTCGTCCATTGCCAGTCTCCGCTTATTCCCCAGCTCCTGTTTTGAGTTACAAATACGAGCAACCGCACCGGTATCAAATACCCAGGAGCTACTACGAGTACTGGTAAGGTACACATCAATTACATGTATATCACATATACCTTTAGTGTTGCCAGCCTTCTTGTCTGCTAAGTATTTGGGGCAGTTCCGCTTCAAGTGTCCCTTTCCCTTGCAATAAAAGCACTCAGTCTCAGGTTTGGGTCCATTCTTTGGCTTCTTCCCGGCAACTGGCTTACCGGGCGCGGCAACTCCCTTGCCGTCCTTCTTGAAGTTCTTCTTACCCTTGCCTTTCTTGAAACTAGTGGTTTTATTGACCATCAACACTTGATGTTCCTTTTTGATTTCCACCTCTGCTGATTTCAGCATTGACAATACTTCAGGAATAGTTTTCACCATCCCCTGCATATTGTAGTTCATCACAAAGCTCTTGTAGCTAGGTGGGAGCGACTGAAGGATTCTGTCAATGACCGCCTCGTCCAGGAGGTTAATGTCCAGCTGGGACAAGCGGTTGTGCAACCCAGACATTTTGAGTATGTGCTCACTGGCAGAACTATTTTCCTCCATCTTACAACTGTAGAACTTGTCGGAGACTTCATATCTCTCGACCCGGGCATGAGCTTGGAAAACCATTTTCAGCTCTTCGAACATCTCATATGCTCCATGTTGCTCAAAATCCTTTTGGATCCCTGGTTCTAAGCTGTAAAGCATGCCGCACTGAACGAGGGAGTAATCATCAGCACGCGACTGCCAAGCGTTCATAACGTCTTGGTTCTCTAGGATGGGAGCTTCACCTAGCGGTCCTTCTAGGACATATGCTTTCTTGGCAGCTATGAGGATGATCCTCAGGTTCCGGACCCAGTCCGTATAGTTGCTGCCATCATCTTTCAGCATGGTTTTCTCTAGGAACGCGTTGAAGTTGAGGTTGACATGAGCGTTGGCCATTTGATCTACAAGACATTTTGCAAAGGTTTTTAGACTAAGTTCATGATAATTAAGTTCATCTAATCAAATTATTTAATGAACTCCCACTCATATTAGACATCCCTCTAGTCATCTAAGTGATACATGATCTGACTTAACTAGACCGTGTCCGATCATCACGTGAGATGGGCTAGTCATCATCGGTGAACATCTCCATGTTGATCGTATCTTCCATACGACTCATGTTCGACCTTTCGGTCTCTTGTGTTCCGAGGCCATGTATGTACATGCTAGGCTCGTCAAGTCAACCTACGTGTTTTGCATGTGTAAATCTGTCTTACACCCATTGTATGTGGACTAGAGGGATGACGTGTTTAGCAATAATTTGATTAGATGACTAGAGGTGCTTTGAAGTAAAGCGTCACGTGATGACGTTGTTTATTGCTAAACAACGTCATCTAGAGGGATAAACAATGTCATCTAGGGATGACGTTGTTTCGAAGCACCACGTGATGAACTTAATTATCCCTCTAGATGACATTATGGCTAACGTGTTTAGCAATAAAGTAAAGTAATTACATGGCGTTTATTCATTGACACGTAGGTCATACAATAATTAAGGCAACTCCAATGGCTCCTGCCGGTTGTCATACTCATCGACATGCAAGTCGTGATTCCTATTACAAGAACATGATCAATCTCATACATCACATATACTTCATTCATCACATCCTTTTGGCCATATCACATCACAAGGCATATGCTGCAAAAACAAGTTAGACGTCCTCTAATTGTTGTTGCTTGTTTTTACGTGGCTTCTATAGGTTTCTAGCAAGAACATTTCTTACCTACGTAAAACCACAACGTGATATGCCAATTTCTATTTACCCTTCATAAGGACCCTTTTCATCGAATCCGATCCGACTAAAGTGGGAGAGACAAACACCCGCTAGACACCTTATGCAACTAGTGCATGTCAGTCGGTGGAACCTGTCTCACATAAGCGTACGTGTAAGGTCGGTCCAGGCCGCTTCATCCCACAATGCCGCCGAAACAAGATAAGACTAGTAGTGGCAACAAAATTGACAACATCTACGCCCACAACAAGATTGTGTTCTACTCGTGCATAGAAACTACGCATAAACCTGGCTCATGATGCCACTGTTGGGGAACGTTGCAGAAAATAAATAAAAATTCTATGCTTCACCAAGATCAATCTATGGAGTTATCTAGCAACGAGAGAGAGGAGTGCATCTACATACCCTTGTAGATCACGTGCGGAAGCGTTCAAGAGAACGGGGTTGAGGGAGTCGTACTCGTCGTGATCCAAATCACCGAAGATCCTAGCACCGTACGGACGACACCTCCGCGTTCAACACACGTACAGTTGGGGAAGAAGTCTCCTCCTTGTTGATCCAGCAAGGGGGAGGGAGATATTGATGGAGTCCAGCAGCACGACGGCGTGGTGGTGGAAGTAGCGGCGATCTCGGCAGGGCTTTGCCAAGCTCAGCGAGAGGGAGAGGTGTTACGAGGGGAGAGGGAGGCGCCAGGAGCAGGGGTGCGCAGCCCTCCCTCCACCCCTCTTTATATAGGGGCCCTGGGGGGCGCCGGCCCCCTAGAGATTGAATCTCAAGGGGGGGCGGCGGCCAAGGGGGAAACTTGCCCCACAAGCCAAGTGGGGCGCCCCCACCCCTAGGGTTTCCAACCCTAGGCGCAGGGGGAGCCCCAAGGGGGGTGCACCAGCCCACCAGGGGCTGGTTCCCCTCCCACTTCAGCCCATGGGGCCCTCTGGGATAGGTGGCCCCACCCGGTGGACCCCCAGGACCCTTCCGGTGGTCCCGGTACAATATCGATGACGCCCAAAACTTTCCTGGTGTCCGAAACTGGACTTTCTATATACAATTTTTCACCTCCGGACCATTCTGGAACTCCTCGTGACGTCCGGGATCTCATCCAGGACTCCGAACAACTTTCGGGTTACCGCATACTAATATCTCTACAACCCTAGCGTCACCGAACCTTAAGTGTGTAGACCCTATGGGTTTGGGAGACACGCAGACATGACCGAGACGACTCTCCGGCCAATAACCAGCAGCGGGATCTGGATACCCATGTTGGCTCCCACATGTTCCACGATGATCCCATCGGATGAACCACAATGTTGAGGATTCGAGTAATCCCGTATACAATTCCCTTTGTCAATCGGTATGTTACTTGCCCGAGATTCGATCATCGGTACCCCAATACCTCGTTCAATCTCGTTACCGGCAAGTCACTTTACTCGTACCATAACGCATGATCCCGTGACCAAACACTTGGTCACATTGAGCTCATTATGATGATGCATTACCGAGTGGGCCCAGAGATACCTCTCCGTCATACAGAGTGACAAATCCCAGTCTCGATTCGTGTCAACCCAACAGACACTTTCGGAGATACCTGTAGTATACCTTTATAGCCACCCAGTTACGTTGTGACGTTTGGTACACCCAAAGCACTCCTACGGCATCCGGGAGTTACACGATCTCATGGTCTAAGGAAATGATACTTGACATTGGAAAAGCTCTAGCAAACGAACTACACGATCTTGTGCTATGCTTAGGATTGGGTCTTGTCCATCACATCATTCTCCTAATGATGTGATCCCGTTATCAATGACATCCAATGTCCATAGTCAGGAAACCATGACTATTTGTTGATCAACGAGCTAGTCAACTAGAGGCTCACTAGGGACATGTTATGGTCTATGTATTCACACATGTATTATGATTTCAGGATAACACAATTATAGCATGAATAATAGACAATTATCATGAACAAGGAAATATAATAATAACCATTTTATTATTGGCTCTAGGGCATATTTCCAACAATAATCACATGGGTATGGGCACTCCCCTTGGCAACTGCCAAGCTTGGGGGAGTTGCCCCGGTATCGTATCATCATCACACTCCTATCTTTACCGTTTTTCTTAGTTCATTCCTTTTAGTAATATCTTGATCTAGTAGAATAAAGTTTTGGTATGAATTACTTTTGAGTTTTGCTTTATGATCCCTCTATGTAATCGAGCCCGTGAGCTATATAATAAAGATTAAGTGTTGAGTCAAGGGCTTTGCTATCTTGCTATGATCTTAAGGGAATAAAAAGAGTAAAAAGAAATAAAAAAATCATATTTATCTTATGGAGAGTAATGACTTCACATATAAAGAGTATGATGATTAAAAGTTGTTGAGAGTTGGCAAACATAGTTTTGGTCATCGTTGCAATTAATAGGAAGTAATAAAGAAAGAGAGGTTTTCACATATAAATATACTATCTTGGACATCTTTTATGATTGTGAGCACTCATTAAAGTATGACATGCTAAAGAGTTGATGTTGGACAAGGAAGACAACGTAATGGGTTATGTTTTCTCACATCTGAATTAAAGTATATTGTCATGGATCATCCAACATGTTGAGCTTGCCTTTCCCCCTCATGCTAGCCAAATTCCTTGCACCAAGTAGAGATACTACTTGTGCTTCCAAATATCCTTAAACCCAGTTTTGCCATGAGAGTCCACCATATCTACCTATGGATTGAGTAAGATCCTTCAAGTAAGTTGTCATGTTACATGCAACAAAAATTGCTCTCTAAATATGTATGACTTATTAGTGTGGAGAAAATAAGCTTTATACGATCTTGTGATATGGAAGCAATAAAAGCGAAGGACTGCATAATAAAGGTCCGTATCACAAGTGGCAATATAAATTGACGTTCTTTTGCATTAAGATTTCATGCATCCAACCATAAAAGCACATGACAACCTCTACTTCCCTCTGCGAATGGCCTATCTTTTACTTTCTGTCTTATACAAGAGTCATGGTGATCTTCACATTTCCTTTTTACATTTTATCCTTTGGCAAGCACCTCGTGTTGGAAAGATCCTGATATATATATCCAATTGGATGTAACTTAGCATGAACTATTATTGTTGACATTACCCTTGAGGTAAAAGGTTGGGAGGCAACACTATAAGCCCTTATCTTTCTCTGTGTCCGATTAAAATTCCATTACCATAAGTATTGCATGAGTGTTAGCAATTTTGAAAGACTAAATGATAGTTGAGTATGTGGACTTGCTGAAAAGCTCTTATATTGACTCTTTCCGATGTTATGATAAATTGCAATTGCTTCAATGACCAAGAATATAGTTTGTTGGCTCTCAATGAAGTTTCTGATTCATACTTGACATTGTGAATAGATTGTTACTTGAGCATAAGAAATCATATGACAATATATATATATATATATATATATATATATATATATATATATATATATATACATCTGGGCTATTCTGTTACGCGTAACAGAATATTATTCTGTTACCCTTTTTGAACTGACGGTTTCAGGTGATTGTACTGATGTTTTCGAAGCGGTTGAACTGATGCTTTCAGTTTTGTTTAACACATCGTCTTCTTTAGTTCAAAAACTTTTTATAATTTTTTGTTGGAACGGGGTGTGTAATATATCGTTGGAAATCTCTTGACAACCATATTTCAAGTATATTGAACGTTTTTGCAAAATTATTATGGTTTAAGAGCAGTTTTGAAAAAACCGTTTTTTTCAAAACCGAAAACGTGAATCGTATTTTGGACTCTATTTTCAAACCGTTGGTCGGAATTGAGCAAATAAGATGGCCTTGGAAAGCTGGTGAAAATCCGCATCTTCCATATATGTATTGTTTTTTCTAATTCTATATGATTTAAAAGTTATTTGAAAAACGGTGAAATTCTAGGCAAAACGTATTTTCGCGATTTTTTGCAAACGGTTCGTCAGATTGACGCAAATGATACGGAGTTGGAAAGCTATGGAAAATGCGCAACTTTTTTGTATATAAATATTTTTCTAATTCCTTACGGTTTAAAAACGAATTCAAATACGGTCAAATTTGATTTTGAACGCGATTTTTTTAAAAAGTTTGTCGAAATATGGCAAATAATATACCGTTGGATAGTTATCGAAAATGCGAAACTTAGTCATGTTGAACGTTTTCTCTACTTCGCAACCGTTTAAGAGTAATTTTGAATACGGCATGACAGATCATGATGTTTTCTCGTCTGAAAAACAGAGTAGTCGTACTGATATATGTGTACGTTTTGTACTGAGCTATTTTTTGTAGAGTAATTTTGAATGGTTCCGAAAAAGGGTACTTGTACTGAAGCTTGCATGGGTTTGTACTAAACGTGTTTTCACTAACTAGACTTTGCTCTGTTTTGCTCATCAGTTTTCAATGGTTTATTGTATCGTCGCCCCTGTACTTGCATGGTTTATATCATCGAACTGAATGATATTTTTTTCAAAAAGAAAATGTTTTTTAATTTTTTTTGAACTAAACCTTTTTTACAATGATGTTCTGAACTTCTCTTATTTTACGACTTGTACTTTTCTCATTTGAATTGCATGGGGTTTCTTTTTGCTTGAACTTTTACAAGTTGAATTTCTGTCATTTCTTTTGTTCCGAACGGACCACCATTTTTAACTTGTACTGATCAATATTTTTAATTCAACCATTTTTCTTTCTAGAACGAACGAATGTATGTTCGAGAAAAAGAGTACTTGAACGGATGTATGTATGGTTTTGTACTGAGCGTGTTTTCACATCTTGAGCGTGTTTTGTGACAATATTCTAGACTTCTCTCATTTTGAACTCAGCTCCTTAGCGACGGCCACAAAACAAGAAGTTGTACTGTTGAGCACAACCGGAGGTGCACTATGGCGGGCGCGTGGCCGGGGGGTGGTGCGCGGTGGCAGGCGCCATGGCCGGGAGGTGGTGCGCGGCGGCGGGCGCCATGGTCGGGAGGTGGTGTGCGACGGCGGGCGCCATGGTCGGGATCGACGACGATACTGGTCGCGCCGGCCCGGTGGCGCGACGGTGGTGGGTGGGGAT
>NC_041381.1:280943440-281104530 GCF_002162155.2 Triticum dicoccoides
TATATATATGTTGTTGTTATAAGAATGATCATGATGCTCTCATGTCCGTATTTTATTTTATCGACACCTCTATGTCTAAACATGTGGACATAATTTTCGATATCGGCTTCCGCTTGAGGACAAGCGAGGTCTAAGCTTGAGGGAGTTGATACGTCCATCTTGCATCATGCTTTTATATCGATATTTATTGCATTATGGCCTGTTATTACGTGTTATGTCACAATACTTATGCCTATTCTCTCTTATTTTACAAGGTTTACATGAAGAGGGAGAATGCCGGTGATACGTCTCCAATGTATCTATAATTTTTGATTGTTCCATGCTATTATATTACCCCTTTTGGATGTTTATGGGCTTTATTTTACACATTTATATCATTTTTGGAACTAACCTACTAACCGGAGGCCCAGCCCGTATTGTTGTTTTTTTGCCTATTTCAGTATTTCGAAGAAAAGGAATATCAAACGGAGTCCAAACGGAATGAAACCTTCGGAAGCGTGATTTTTGGAACGAACGTGATCCGGAGAACTTGGAGTGCAAGTCAAGAAGCTTGCGAGGCGGCCAGGAGACAGGAGGGTGCGCCCACCCCCTCTGGGCGCGCCCCTATCTCCTGGCCCCACAAGCGGCCACCAACATACTTCTTCCTCCTATATATACCTACGTACCCCGAAAACATCCGGGGAGCCAACGAAACACAATTTCCATCGCCGTAACCTTTTGTATCCGTGAGATCCCATCTTGGAGCCTTCGCCGGCGCTCCGCCGGAGGGGGAATCGACCATGGAGGGCTTGTACATCAACACCATTGTAACATCCCAAAATTCTAAATTTTGGAATGTTATAATAAATAGATAGATTGATTGTTTGTTTGATTGCTGTGTGATTGACTCAGTGAAATTTGAAACTTTTGAAAGTTAAATGAGAGGGAATAAAAGGACTTTCCCAAACTTTCATCTTGCTTTTGTTGTCTCCATGGATTCAAATACTTTTCAAACACAAAACCCTGGAGTGAAGATAATATGACTTCTTCCATTTTAATAAATGAAAAAGGGTTTTGAAAAGATTTGAATTTCATTTGGAAATATTTTCCAATTCTTAAAATTCATGCAACTCAATGATTTTCATGAGAGAAGATAAAATGACTTCTTCAAAACATATGAAATATGAGTTGGGAGTTTAAAAGAAATCCAATTTAAAGTCCTTTGAAAATTATTTTCAATTTGGACTTATTTGGGTTTTATTCAAATTATTTTTCTCCAAAAATAAAATATATGGAAATTAGAGTAACATGATTCCCTACATCAGAAAATTCGAGAGAAATAAATTTGAATTAATTTTGGTATTTTTAAAATGATTTTCAGTGGATTTTATTAGAGCAGTAGCACTGTTTGAATTATTTGAATTTTTCTGGATTTTATTTCGTGCAATAAAAATGTTCATATTGTACAAAAACTTTTTCTAAATATTTTGATATATTATATGCCTATAGTATATTTTAATTATTTTGGTTTTATTTTATTTTCTAAAAAACTGTTTTAAAAAAAAGAAAAACTTCTGGACCGACCGGACCGGGCCGGCCCAGCCAGCCAGGCCACGGCCCAGCCAGCCCAGCTGCGCCGCCCCTCTCCTTCCCGAGCGGGAATCCCGCTCGGGCACGCCACCGCGCCGCCATGGACGCCGTACGCCGCCCGGCCTCCTCCTGCCCCCTTCCCCACGCCACCTCCTCGCCCCTCCCCATAAAAGGCCTGCCCCGACGCCACCGCCCCTCTTTTCCTCCTCGCTTCGCCTCACATCCCATGCGTCGCCGCAGCCGGCGAGATCCGCCGAGCCCCGCCGCCCGAAGTAGCCACCCTCGCCGTCGCTGACCACCGTCGTCGCCACCACCGCACCCGCCGCCCAGCGCCACCCCTCTCCGACCACTTCGTCGGCCTCGACGATCGCCGGAGCCACACCTCCCTCGCCGGAGTCCGTCGCTAACCGCCGCTGCCAGTTTTCGACGGCAAACCGCCATGAACCGGTACAAACCGACCCGGTTTTTTTTGTGTGTTTTTTTTCTTTTAGTTCGGTTTTTCTTTTTAGCCTAGTTATTTCAAGAACGTTCGCTAGTTAGGTCTTCACAGCGAACGGGTTCGTTACTTAGCGTTCGGCAGCGAACGTTCACTATTTAGTCTTTTCTTTTTCTGTTTATTTACGTCAGGGACCTATCCGTGAATATATTTATTTACAGATTGGCCCCTAGTTTTCAAACCCTCACAACTTTTTATTCGTTTATCCAAATCCAATGAAACCAACGCCCACTTATTCGTTATGATCCCCTCTATCCAGTAATCCAACTCGAACATGTTTTTGAAAGTTTTAAAATTTGAATTAGATTAGATTTGTATTTGAACTTCGTTTGATTGTAACTTGAGTTTTATAACTCCGTTTGAGTTGATTCTTTTTGCAAATCAAAGCTCTTGAACTAAACTTTCTGATAAGGCCAAATTCACATAATTTTGGTACTGTTAGAAATTGTTTTATGCTGCAAGAGTTATTTGTTTGGTTTTGATGTTTTTCGAGTTGTTCTCTTCGTTCTTTCCAATCTTTTGAGTGATTGCTTATGTGTGGTTACTATTGCTTGCTCACGATAGATTGACCGGAGTGTGACGAATATAACTATCAGGAGTTGAGTGCGAATCATCTTCATCAACATTGCAGGCAAGTTCCCACTTTGATCATACCTTTTCTCATACCCAGTTTTTATGCATTAGATCAATCCTCAAACATTGCATGACTAGGATCTAATTAAATTGTGGGTTTTGGGAAAGTAGTTGAGGTAGTACCTATTACCTGTTTTGTTTTCAAACCCTTGGGAGTTACTTCTACGTTTGCTTATTATGCCATACTATGCTAGTAGACGTGGATTGGGTGAGCAAATTTCCATGACAGATGTGAGATTGTTAATTAATGGTTTATTAAAGGTGGCAACTTAAACACACATCTGGGTGGATTAAGGCACCTGGTTACTCCGGGACTTGCCTGTCTAGGCACCTGGGTTTCCAGGACTTGCCTGTATTTCTTCGGACCGCCACCCAGGCTCAAAGGGATCATGAGATTATTCAAACTAGAAACTTCCGTGTGCAGCCACGTGCTATTATGGGCTCTAGCATAGTTGACTAAGTTGGGCAAACTCTTACGGGGTGGACTAGCAGATGTAGGGGATGTAGGTTGGTATGGCCTACCCCTATGTAAGGTGCAAGTGCTTCTGAAAGACTATGTCTCGATCATCCGTTTCTCAAACACCATGTAGTGCGAGAAACCAAGCGGAGGCGATCGAGTCATGTGGGGAAAAGTGCGCAAACCTCTGCAGAGTGTATAAACTAATCATGATTAGCCGTGTCCCCGGTTATGGACGTTTTGAGTATCTAGTACTTGGATTATCATATGAATCTCATCATTATTACTTCTAATTAATATTGTTGGGTTTTAATGAGTACTTTTAATTGGGATTGAGAATGCTGTCAACCATTCTCAATGTTTAACAACCACCATGTTAGTTAAATAACTTTATTCCTTTGCAATAGGGAAAAATTGGCTTTGCGCAAAAACTGTAACCATAGAGCTTTTCCACCAGCCAAATATGCATGTAGTGATAGCCTTTATTCATCATTGCTCTATGGCGTGAATTTGCCAGTACATTCAATGTACTGACCCTCTGTGGCTGCAACGTCTCATGTTGCAGGATCTTACGACGAGTAAGTGATACGTTAGGGTTACGATTTCCTATACTCAACTTTGCCGTTGGTGTTGATGGGAATCCACAACCTTATTGCTTCCGCTATTTGGATTGAGGTAATAGTATTTACGCTACTTTATACATGTGATTTACCTCTGTTATAAATCCTCGAGTACTGTGTGTGTCAGCATACCGATCCAGGGATGACACGTAAGCACAGAGACTTGACCCATTCGGGTCGGGTCGCTATAAGATGGTATCAGAGCACATGTTGACTGTAGAACGTGACCCTAGAAACTGGCAATCCCATAGGAAAGATTTTTCTCTACAACTTTCTTTTCAAAAGGATCTTTTACCTCTCTTCTCTTCTAAGCTTATTCAAATATTCCCTTTAGTGAGACTATACCCTTTTCCCCTTTTGACCCCTCGAAGATTCGACTGATGAGACCACTCCAAGAAGGACCAGATATCGGACAACTAAGACCACTTCGGAATGAAGAGGATTTTACCGAGCATTATAATGATGGAAACTACGACGGATAAAGACTTCGAAGACTAGGAGAATATGAAGAATTTCCAGATTTGGTATGACCAAGGAAGGCTACCCTTATGGAACTTGGCAGACCATGATTTTGTGGGGATGAACTTTCTTTAGCCATGTTATTTTGAGAAGACATGATTGCTTTGATTAGTATGCTTGAAGTATTACTATTTCTTGTGTTAATATGAACTTTTATTTTGAATCATTTGGATCTGAACATTCATGCCACAATAAAGAAAATTACATTGAGAATTATGCTAGGTAGCATTCCACATCAAAAATTCTGTTTTTATCATTTATCTACTCGAGGACGAGAAGGAATTAAGCTTGGGGATGCTTGATACGTCTCCAACGTATCTATAATTTTTGAATGTTCCATGCTATTATATTACCCCTTTTGGATGTTTATGGGATTTATTTTACACATTTATATCATTTTTGGGACTAACCTACTAACCGGAGGCCCAGCCTGTATTGCTGTTTTTTGCCTATTTCAGTATTTCGAAGAAAAGGAATATCAAACGGAGTCCAAACGGAATGAAACCTTCGGGAGCGTGATTTTTGGAATGAACGTGATCCAGAGGACTTGGAGTGCAAGTCAAGAAGCAATCGAGGCAGCCAGGAGATAAGAAGGAGCGCCCACCCCTCCTGGGCGCGCCCCTGTCTCCTGGGCCCCTCGAGCGACCACCGACCTACTTCTTCCTCCTATATATACCCACGTACCCCGAAAACATCCAGGGAGCCAACAAAAAACAATTTCCACCGCCGTAACCTTCTGTATCCGCGAGATCCCATCTTGGAGCCTTCGCCGGCGCTCCGCCGGAGGGGGAATCGACCACCGAGGGCTTCTACTTCAACACCATAGCTCCTCCGATGAGTTGTGAGTAGTTTACCACAGACCTTCGGGTCCATAGTTATTAGCTAGATGGCTTCTTATCTCTTTTTGGATCTCAATACAATGTTCTCCCCCTCTCTTGTGGAGATCTATTCGATGTAAACTCTTTTTGCGGTGTGTTTGTTGAGATTCGATGAATTGTGGGTTTATGATCAAGTTTATCTATGAGAAATATTTGAATCTCCTCTGAAATCTTTTATGTATGATTGAGTTATCTTTGCAAGTCTCTTTGAATTATCAGTTTGGTTTGGCCTACTAGATTGATCTTTCTTTCCATGGGAGAAGTGCTTAGCTTTGGGTTCAATCTTGCGGTTTCCTTTCCCAGTGACAGCAGGGGCAGCAAGGCACGTATTGTATTGTTGCCATCAAGGATAAAAAGATGGGGTTTATATCATATTGCTTGAGTTTATCCCTCTACATCATGTCATCTTTCTTAATGCATTACTCTGTTCTTATGAACTTAATACTCTAGATGCAGGCAGGAGTCGGTCGATGTATGGAGTAATAGTAGTAGATGCAGGTAGGAGTCGGTCTACTTGTCACGGACGTGATGCCTATATACATGATCATGCCTAGATAATCTCATAATTATTCGCTTTTCTATCAATTGCTCGACAATAATTTGTTCACCCACCGTAATACTTATGCTATCTTGAGAGAAGCCACTATTTAAACCTATGGCCCCCGGGTCTATCTTTTATCATATAAGCTTTCAATCTACTTTTATTTGCCTCTTTACTTTTTGCATATATACTATAAAATACCAAAAATATATTTATCTTATCATATTATCTCTATCAGATTTCACTTTCGCAAGTGGCCATGAAGGGATTGACAACCCCTTTATTGCGTTGGTTGTGAGTTCTTTGTTTGTTTGTGTAGGTGCGTGGGACTTCTGAGGAGCCTCCTACTGGATCGATACCTTGGTTCTCAAAAACTGAGGGAAATACTTACGCTACTATAGCTGTATCACCCTTTCCTCTTCAAGGAAAACCAACGCAAGCTCAAGACGTAGCAGCCGGCAGCTGGGATTCTGGGCTGGAAAAGGAGCAAATATTGCATACCTATTCTGCACAGCTCCAAAAGTCCTAAAACTCCACGAAAGTCATTTTTGGAATTAATAATAAATTTTGAGCGGAAGGAGTACCAGAAGGGGCCCACACCCTGGCCACGAGGGTGGGAGCGTGCCCTACCCCCCTGGGCGCGCCCCCTACCTCGTGGGCCCCCTGGCAGCCCTCCGGTGGCCATCTTCTGCTATATGAAGTCTTTTACCCTGGAAAAATGAGAAGCAAGCTTTTCGGGACGAAACTCCGCCGCCACGAGGCGGAACCGTGGCGGAACCAATCTAGGGCTCCGGCGGAGCTGTTCTGCCGGGGAAACTTCCCTCCGGGAGGGGGAAATCATCACCATCGTCATCAGCATCGATCCTCTCATCAGGAGGGGGTCAATCTCCATCAACATCTTCACTAGCACCATCTCCTCTCAAACCCTAGTTCATCTCTTGTATCCAATCTTTGTACCAAAACCTCAGATTGGTACATGTGCATTGCTAGTAGTGTTGATTACTCCTTGTAGTTGATGCTAGTTGGTTTATTCGGTGGAAGATCCTTTGTTCAGATCCATAATGCATATTAATACCCCTCTGATCATGAACATGAATATGCTTTGTGAGTAGTTACGTTTGTTCCTGAGGACATGGGAGAAGTCTTGCTATTAGTAGTCATGTGAATTTGGTATTCGTTTGATATTTTGATGAGATGTATGTTGTCTCTCCTCTATTGGTGTTATGTGAACGTCGACTACATGACACTTCACCGTTATTTGGGCCTAGAGGAAGGCATTGAGAAGTAATAAGTAGATGATGGGTTGCTAGAGTGACAGAAGCTTAAACCCTAGTTTATGCGTTGCTTCGTAAGGGGTTGATTTGGATCCACATGTTTCATGCTATGGTTAGGTTTACATTAATACTTCTTTTGTAGTTGTGGATGCTTGCAATAGGGGCTAATCATAAGTGGGATGCTTGTCCAAGAAAGGACAGTACCCAAGCACCGGTCCACCACATACCTAATTATCAAAGTAACGAACGTGAATCATATGAGCGTGATGAAAACTAGCTTGACGATAATTCCCATGTGTCCTCGGGGGCGCTTTCTCTATATAAGAACTTGTCCATGCTTGTCCTTTGCTACAAAAAGGATTGGGCCATCTTGCTGCACCTTATTAACTTTCATTGCTTTTTACCCGTTACGAATTATCTTATCACAAAACTATCTGTTACCGATAATTTCAGTGCTTGCAGAGAATACCTTACTGAAAACCGCTTGTCATTTCCTTCTGCTCCTCGTTGGGTTCGATACTCTTAGTTACCTAAAGGACTACGATAGATCCCCTGCACTTGTGGGTCATCAGCGCTCCAAAAGGGGGGAGTCCTACTTGGACTCCAGGTCCAAGTAGGATTCGCCCCCCCCCCCCTTCATATTCCAACTAGGAGAAGGAAGGGAAGGAGGAAGAGGGGAGAAGGAAGGAGGGGGGCGCCGCCCCCTCCTAGTCCAATTCAGACCAGCCCATGGAGGGGCGCGCGGCCACCCCTTGAGGCCCTTCTTTCCTTTCTCGTATGGACCATTAAGGCCCACTACTTCCCCCGACGAATTCCTGTAACTCTCCGGTACTCCGAAAAATACCTGAATCACTCGGAACCTTTCCGATGTCCGAACATAGACTTCCAATATATTGATCTTTACCTCTCGACCATTTCGATACTCCTTGTCATGTCCGTGATCTCATCCGGCACTCCGAACAAGCTTCGGTCATCAAATCACATAAACTCATAATACAAATCGTCATCGAACGTTAAGCTTGCGGACCCTATGGGTTCTAGAACTATGTAGACATGACCGAGACATATCTCCGGTTAACAACCAATAGCGGAACCTGGATGCTCATATTGGCTCCCACATATTCTACGAAGATCTTTATCGGTCAAACCGCATAACAACATATGTTGTTCCCTTTGTCATTGGTATGTTACTTGCCCGAGATTCGATCGTCGGTATCATCATACCTAGTTTAATCTCGTTACCGGCAAGTCTCTTTACTCGTTCTGTAATGCATATTCCCGCAATTAACTCATTAGTCACATTGCTTGCAAGGCTTATAGTGATGTGCATTACCGAGCGGGCCCAGAGATACCTCTCCGTACACGGAGTGACAAATCCTAATCTCGATATTTGCCAACCCAACAAACACCTTCGGAGACACCTGTAGAGCATATTTCTAATAACCCAGTTATGTTGTGACGTTTGATAGCACACAAGGTGTTCCTCCGGTATTCGGGAGTTGCATAATCTCATAGTTTGAGGAACGTGTGTAAGTCATGAAGAAAGCAGTAGCAATGAAACTGTAACGATCATAATGCTAAGCTAACGTATGGGTATTGTCCATCACATCATTCTCCTAATGATGTGATCTCATTCATCAAATGATGACCCATGTCGATGGTTAGGAAACATAACCATGTTTGATTAATGAGCTAGTCAAGTAGAGGCATACTAGGGACACTATGTTTTGTCTATGTATTCACACATGTACTAAGTTTCCGGTTAATACAATTCTAGCATGAATAATAAACATTCATCATGATATAAGGAAATATAAATAACAACTTTATTATTGCCTCTAGGGCATATCTCCTTCATTCATGAACATCGGTCAAACTAGGGCATTGCCCCACATCATTTGGTATCACGAACAAGGTTGCCATGAATTTGGAGCCCCTACCACCACTTTCCATCTTTGCACTAGTAGAAATGGTTAGCCACAACTTTAATTGATGGCGCGCCGTTTACAATCAACGCTAGTGGTGGTGTTGACATATTTTATACACCATCACTATGTGCTTAGTGGCATATTTTTGCACGCCTCTTGTATGTGGGACCCATCACTCTAACCAGGCACAACTTACAGGTCACGTGGCAAACCAGCCCACGTCACCACTATTAGGACTACTGGTGGCCTGACAAGTTGTGCCATGTCACCAGTATATGATGTGGGGTCCACTTTTTGGTCACAAATGGTAGTGGCATTCCTACAAGTGGCATAAATCATTATTTGCACGTTAATCCTGACCAAATTACCTCCCCACCACACTCTCTTCTCTCAAAATCATCTCTTCATATCAATCTCTAGAAATCCTAACATACATGGTCGTCCTCTGCCCTCTTGATCGATATATCATCGAATAACTAAGTCAACTTCGTCTATATGATCTAGGCAATGCTCAAATTTCAGTATATATGTCAAATTTTTAGCAACGGTATAATGCTTAAATGCTTTGGGACCCTTGTAAGCAACTTGATCATTTGGACGATTCATGCATATATGGATCCAACTATAAATGGGTTCTTCAAGGTGGCTTTGGAAGATATGAATTGCAAGGGTAAAATAGAAATATTATGTCCATGTAAGAACTGCGAAAATAAAATTTTGATCGTCCCTTCTACCCCTTGTGTGAAGACGCTCTTGCTCAAACATGATTTCATGCCTGGTTACACATGGTGGACAAGGCATGATGAGGACGAGGAGGATGCCAACGTCGAAGGGGCGACATATGAGGAAGCGGGATACCCTCCTGATGAAGAGTTGGAAGGAGGGGAGGACGAGTCTAATGCCGAACATGATGAAGATTATCTGGAAGGACAAGAAGAGTCGGAAGGGAAGAACAACCAAGAGGTAGATTATCAGGACAAACAAGAAGTTCGTGTGGAGGTTCAGGAAGCGAGAAACACTTTCAACAAAGAGCCGGAATGATGCGGAGCATCCCACGATCATCCCCATGGACGCATCTACATCTCCTACAACACCACTTGGACCTATGACTAGAGCACGTGCAAGAGCTCTCAAAACCAAGGTGACATCACTCCTCTCACAACTCCCTTTCAATTCATATGAGACATGGCTACTACCTCAAACGGAGACATTTTGCATACTCAGGTACCAAGGAGTTAGCTATGGAGAAGCTAGGAAGCAAGGAGAACCGGAAGCGGAGGACATGCGTGAAGACGGAGAGGGAAAGCGCCAAGTCCCAGGCTGGCCGGATAATCTGGACAAGGGCCCGGATGATCGGACAGAGCCCGGACGATCCAGACCCCGGTCCGGACGATCCGGCTAAATCGCCCCGAAGACACCCGAAGCTCATTCCTGAAGCTGGACCATCCGGACATCGCCCGGACATCCGGACCCCCAGTCCGACAACCGGACCTGCACCACCACCGCCTGCGTCACCAGCTCATTCGGGCCCCCTCCCGGATCATCCGGCTCCTCACCCGGATCATCCGAACCCCGCCTGCGTGCGCGTGTTGGGCTGAGCCCATGTACCCCTTCGCCCCCCTAGCCTATATATAGGGCTCCCCCTCCTCCTTTCGAGACTTAGCATTGGTTTAGCTCATTTGAGATAGAGCATTGCTCATCCGCTCGGATCTACTCCTCATGAGGGACCGCACCTCTTCGGATAAGATCCACCCGGATTCAATACCTCCATCCGGAGAAGACAATCAAGACCTCCTCATGGAGAAGAACGGTTACCCTTGTATCGTCCCTTGTTGACTTTGGATCTCGTGTTACTTTGTGCCTCGGTGATCTAGCACATGTGTGATCATATTCGTGTTGGTTGAGTGTTTTCTCTTACGTTTTCCTCGTGATTTCCCTCGTTCCCCTCCGCGCATTCTTAGTGTTCCTCGTAGGGATCCTCTCCAAATGTGAAAGATCGGCCCCTAGGGTTTCGCCCTACTTCATCTTGGTATCATGAGCCACGTTGATCACCTTTTTGGAGCCCCTACCCCTCGTTTTCTAGCTTGATTTTGTTGATTTTGTCCTAAATCCGAAAATCCCCACCAAAAATGGCCCCCCAATTTTTTTTTGTGATTTGTTGGTTTTGATGATGTTTTGTTGGTTTTGATCCATGGATTCATTGTGTAACTCGTGGATCTTGCTTTTCCCCACCTTCTCACCCTTGAAATCCATCCAAAATCCACGAAATCTTCGAATTTCTCCCCGTTTTCGAGTTCATCCCGAGCAGCCCCCAAGCGCAATTGACCTGCCCGGATCATCCGGACCCTGACCGGGATCATCCGGCTCCTAGCCCGGATCATCCGGCTTCGTCTGCCGAAACTGCATTATTCTGCAGTTTTCTCCACCACCACCTTCGCCTGCGCACTCCACCCACCTCGACCACCACCACCTTCACCCGCCAACCCCCATGACATACCCCTCCATACCACCATTCGACTTTGGGTTCGAGAATTTGAGTTGTGGTTTACCGTATCCTATTGTGTTTCGGCTATTTAGGTACGGCGCGACATCAACATCACCACCGCTCATCTTCGTCGACTACTCATCATCGCTACGGACGGTAACTTCGAAGACATCTTTGTCTACGCCTTGCCATTGCATTGATAACCACCATAGCCTTACTTTCGCGTTGCTTACCCATCGAGACTAGCCATTGAGTATTGCCGGCAACGTGACTTGTGCACATTAGTGATCATACTCTCCATAAGCATACATACCATATCATCTCTTGTGTCACAAAGTTGTCATTGCATACACAATTACTACCATGGTTCGTGATAACCCGCAAGTATACGGGATAGTTGTAGCCTCTTTCAATAAGTAAGAGTGTCGAACCCAACGAGGAGCTAAAGGTAGAACAAATACTCTCTCAAGTCCTATCGGCCACTGATACGACTCTACGCACGCTTGACGTTCGCTTTACCTAGAACAAGTATGAAACTAGAGGTACTTTGTAGGTGTTGTTGGATAGGTTTGCAAGATAATAAAGAGCACGTAAATATAAACTAAGGGCTGTTTAGATAAAGATGCAATAAAGTAAATATAGCGAGTGTGGAAAAGTGGTGGTAGGAGTTGTGAAATTGTCCCTAAGCAATTGACTATGTTACTAGACCGGTAATCACTATTGCAATTCTATTTGAGGGAGAGGCATAAGATAACATACTTTATCTACTTGGATCATATGCACTTATGATTGGAACTCTAGCAAGCATCCGCAACTACTAAAGATTCATTAAGGTAAAACCCAACCATAGCATTAAAGCATCAAGTCCCCTTTATCCCATACGCAACAATCCCCTTACTCGGGTTTGTGTTTCAGTCACTCACGCAACCCACTATAAGCGAATCATGAACGCATTGCAACACCCTACAGCGGGAATCCCTCACGCTTGCGCGACACGGAGGGCACCATAGGACAGCACCAATAATAAAACATGCAACTCAAACCAATCATAGCAATTCATCAATCACCGATAGGACAATGAAAATCTACCCAGACATCATAGGATGGCAACACATCATTGGATAATAATATGAAGCATAAAGCACCATGTTCAAGTAGAGGGTACAGCGGGTTGCGGGAGAGTGGACCTCTGAATATAGAAGGGGGAAGGTGATGGAGATGTTGGTGAAGATGATGGAGGTGTTGGTGAAGATCGCAGTGATGATGATGGCCCCCGGCATCGTTCTGGTGCCACCGGAAGCAAGGGGGAGAGAGGCCCCCTTCTTCTTCTTCTTCCTTGACATTCTCCCTAGATGGGAGAAGGGTTTCCCCTATGGTCCTTGGCTCCCATGGCTTGGGAGGGGCGAGAGCCCCTCCGAGATTGGATCTATCTCTCTGTTTCTGCGTTCCCAGATTCTACCCCTTCACCGTTTCTTAAATATCCGGAGATCCGTAACTTCGATTGGGGTGAATCTTTCGCCCAGATCTTTCTCATAAAATTAGCTTTCTTGTGCCAAAAGAAGAGAGTCAACCACCTTATGGGTGTCCCACGAGAGTCCAGGGTGCGCCCAGGGGGGAAGGGCGCGTCCCCCTGTCTCGTGGCCACCCCGGACACCGTTTCACGTTGATTTTACTTCCCAAAAATCATAAATATTCCAAAAAAATCTCCGTCCATTTTTATCCCGTTTGGACTCCGTTTGATATTGTGTTTCTGCGAAACAAAAAACATGCAACAGACAGAAACTGGCACTGGGCACTGGATCAATATGTTAGTCCCAAAAATAGTATAAAAAGTTACCGAAAGTATATGAAACTTGAATAATATTGGCATGGAACAATAAAAAATTATAGATACGACGGAGACATATCAGCATCCCCAAGCTTAATTCCTGCTCGTCCTCGAGTAGGTAAATGATAAAAAGATAATTTTTTATGTGGAATGCTACCTAGCATAATCTTGTTCATATGTCTAATCATGGCATGAATATTAAGACACGAGTGATTCAAAGCAATAGTCTATCATTTGACATGAAAACAATAATACTTCGAGTGTACCAATAAAGCAATCATGTCTTTTCAAAACAACAAGGCCAAAGCAAGCTTATCCCTACAAAATCATACAGTTTGGCCATGCTTCATTTTCGTCACACAAAATGCCCCCATCATGCACAACCTCGATGACAAGCCGAGCAATTGGTTCATGCTTTTTAACACGCTTCAGCTTTTTCAACCCTCACGCAATAGATGAGCGCAAGCCATGCATATAGCACTATAGGTGGAATATAATATAATGATGGAGGTTATGTGGAGAAGACAAAAAAGGAGAAAGTCTCACATAGACGCGGCTAATCAATGGGCTATGGAGATGCCCATCAATTGATGTCAATGCGAGGAGTAGGGATTGCCATGCAACGGATGCACTAAGAGCTATAAGTGTATGAAAGCTCAACAAAAGAAACTAAGTGGGTGTGCATCCAACTTTCTTGCTCATGAAGACCTAGGGCATTTGAGGAAGCCCATCGTTGGAATATACAAGCCAAGTTCTATAATGAAAATTCCCACTAGTATATGAAAGTGACAACATAGGAGACAATCTATATGAAGAACATGGTGCTACTTTGAAGCACAAGTGTGGAAAAAGAGATAGTAACATTGCCCCTTTTATTTATTTTCTTTTTTAATTTCTTAATTTTTTCCTTTTTCTTTTTTTTCTTTGGCCTTTCTTTTTTTTGGCCTTTCCTTTTTGGGGGGTGGGGGGCAATGCTCTACTAATGATGATCATCACACTTTTATTTACTTACAACTCGATATTACAACTCGATACTGGAACAAAGATATGACTCTATATGAATGCTTCTGGCGGTGTATCGGGATGTGCAATGATCTAGCTTAGCAATGACATCAAAAAACGGACAAGCCATGAAAACATCATGCTAGCTATCTTACGATCATGCAAAGCAATATGACAATGAATGCTCAAGTCATGAATACAATGATGATGAAAGTTGCATGGCAATATATCTCGGAATGGCTATGGAAATGCCATGATAGGTAGGTATGATGGCTGTTTTCAGGAAAATATAATGAGGCTTATGTGTGATAGAGTGTATCGTATCACGGGGTTTGGATGCACCGGCGAAGTTTGCACCGACTCTCGAGGTGAGAAAGGGCAATGCACGGTACCGAAGAGGCTAGCAATGATGGAAAGGTAAAAGTGCGTATAATCCATGGACTCGCATTAGTCATAAAGAACTCATATACTTATTGCAAAAGTTTATTAGCCCTCGAAGCAAAGTACTACTACGCATGCCCCTAGGGGGATAGATTGGTAGGAAAAGACCATCCCTCGTCCCCGACCGCCACTCATAAGGAAGACAATCAAAGAAACACCCCATGCTTCAAATTTGTCACACAACGGTTACCATACGTGCATGCTACGGGACTTGCAAACCTCAACACAAGTGTCTCTACAATCCACAACCACCCACTAGCATGACTCTAATATCACCATCTTTATATCGCAAAACTATTGCAAGGAATCAAACATATCATATTCAGCGATCTACAAGTTTATGTAGGATTTTATGACTAACCATGTGAATGACCAATTCCTGTCATCTCTCTAAAAAGATATAAGTGAAGCAAGAGAGTTTAATTCTTTCTACAAAAGATATGTCTATGCTCTAACAAATATAAGTGAAGCAAAAGAGCATTCTACAAATGGAGGTTTTCTATGTAAAGGGAAACAGGCAATCCAAACTTCAAATGATATAAGTGAAGCACATGAAGCATTCTATAAAGCCATATTCAAAAGATTTAAGTGAAGTGCAATGAGCATTCTATAAATCAACCAAGGACTATCTCATATCAGCATGGTGCGTAAAAGAAAAAGGAAAACTAAATGCAAAAGATGCTCCAAGACTTGCACATAATGCATGAGCGAAACGAATTCGAAAACATACCGATACTTGTTGAATAAAGATGGGATGCCTTCCGGGGCATCCCCAAGCTTAGACGCTTGAGTCTCCTTGAATATTTACTTGGGGTGCCTCGGGAATCCCCAAGCTTGAGCTCTTGCCTCTCTTCATTTTCCTCATATCGAGACATCCTCGATTAGACACTACATCCACACAAAACTTCAACAGAAAACTCGTTAAGATCCGTTAGTATAATAAAGCAAATAACCACTCTAAGTACTGTTGCAAACCAATTCATATCTTGTTTTTTCATTGTGTCTACTGTAATATAGCTTTTACATGGCTTAATCCACTAATAAAAATTGATAGATTCATCAAAACAAGCAAACTATGCATCAAAAACAGAATCTGTCAAAAACAGAACAGTCTGTAGAAATCTGAACATCCACCATACTTATGGTACCCCAAAAATTCTACCAAAATTAGGAAAAATAAAAACGTTGTTAATGAAGACAGTTCAGAAGGAATCAGAACAAAATGACGTTTCAGTTAAAAACGTAAAATCGCGCACTACAGCCAAAGTTTCTGTCCTGCACCGTACAAACCAACAAGCATTGTAAACATCCTAAAGGCAAACCTTGACACATTATTTTTATAATACAATGGAATTATACAAGGGGATAATTATTTTTGATGAAAAGTTTCTGTAATTAATATTCACAAAGTTTTCCTGATCATGAACAAAGTTCAAGGCTAGCTCCCACTTCAAAATGCTTGTCTCTCTCACTTTCACTTTCCTTTGTGAAAAGTTTTTAGGTTCCCCTCTTTATTTTTTGTTTTGTTTTTAAACTATATAAAAGCACTCAACAGAAATAAATGACACTCTAAAACTTCCGAGTTGTCTCTCTGGCAGCGCTTTCTTTAAAGCCATTAAGCTAGGCATATAGTGCTCAAGTAATGAATCCACCCGGATCCCAAGGTATATCAAAGCCAATTTTAATTAACAATGATTTGTAATTTAGTAGTGAGCACAAAGTAATATATATCGAGCAACAACAAAGTCTAACTCTCTTCCTATGCATCGGCATGTCATAAAAGAACAATTCATACACACATAGTAAAGGCCAATGCATAGTATAATCAGTTTCTTGCAATTTTAGCGTATGGGAAACATAGAGAGGCGGAGATATAGTTCCTCTCTCATAATAATTGCAAGTAGGAGCAGCAAGCACATGCATATTATAGTCATCAAAATCATCATGTGCAATAGTAAAAGGCAACCCATCAATATAATCCTTAATAAGCACAAACTTCTCTGATAAAGTGTAGTAGGGAGAACTTAAAAAGATAATAGGACTATCATGCGTGGGTGCAATAGCAACAATTTCATGTTTAACATAAGGAACTATAGCAAGTTCATCTCCATAAGCATAATTCATATTGGCATCTTGGCCACAAGCATAGCAAGGATCATCAAAAAGGGATATTTCAAATAAATTCAAGGGATCATAGCAATCATCATAGCAATCATCCTTCGGTAAGCATGAAGGAGAATTAAATAATGTATGCGTTGGAGGGTTATTCTCATTAGAAGGTGGGCACGGGTAGCTAATCCGCTCTTCCTCCTTTTGTTCTTCACTCTCCTCATCATCTTTTTCATCCAATGAGCTCACTGTTTCATCAATTTCTTCTTCCATAGCTTCCTGCAAAATATTAGTCTCTTCTTGTACAGCGGAGACTTTCTCAATAAATGCATTAATATAGTAATTGTATTCATAATTTTCATAGCAATATCTAAGTATAGAAAGATTTGCAGGCCTATAAGCATCATCATCTAAAGCTTCATACTTTTCAAACAAAGATTCAATTTCATAAGAAGCCTTAAAAGCAACAAATTCTTCTATTTGTTCCACATCATAGTAATCATATATACCATTAGCATAAGAAGCTAAGGTTTCATTATCATTAAATTTGCATGAAAAGGGAAGGTGTGGAGCCTTCATCCTAGAGCAACAAGTAATATCATATCTCAAGCATAGATTCCAGGCATACCAACGCAACATAATAAACTGATCCCATAATAGTTTCCCTTTTTGTGTGGAGCGATAATCCCTAAAGTATTCACGTTGATCCAACGTGTCTCCCATTATAAAGTTGAATGGGGTTTTCTCAGGATTATCAAAGTAGTACATAATATCTTTCGCATAATGAGAATCGAGGGTTTTAGGAGTTACCCCATCTCCATGAGTAGCAACTACACCTAATTTTTTTGGTATATTGCGTTCCATATCCATAACTAAAGATAGAGAACAACTTAGGACAGCAAATAAAAATTACTTAGTGATAAAGCAAACAAGCACACACGAGAATATTCACCCCACGCTATGACTCCCCGGCAACGGCGCCAGAAAAAGGTCTTGATAACCCGCAAGTATACAGGATAGTTGTAGCCCCTTTCGATAAGTAAGAGTGCCGAACCGAACGAGGAGCTAAAGGTAGAAAAATACTCTCTCAAGTCCTATCGGCCACTGATACGACTCTATGCACGCTTGATGTTTGCTTTACCTAGAACAAGTATGAAACTAGAGGTACTTTGTAGGTGTTGTTGGATAGGTTTGCACGATAATAAAGAGCACGTAAATATAAACTAGGGGCTGTTTAGATAAAGATGCAATAAAGTAAATATAGCGAGTGTGGAAAAGTGATGGTAGGAGTTGTGAAATTGTCCCTAAGCAATTGACTATGTTACTAGACTGGTAATCACTATTGCAATTCTATTTGAGGGAGAGGCATAAGCTAACATACTTTCTCTACTTGGATCATATGCACTTATGATTGGAACTCTAGCAAGCATCCGCAACTACTAAAGATTCATTAAGGTAAAACCCAACCATAGCATTAAAGCATCAAGTCCCCTTTATCCCATACACAACAATCCCCTTACTCGGGTTTGTGTTTTAGTCACTCACGCAACCCACTATAAGCGAATCATGAACGCATTACAACACCCTACAGCGGGAATCCCTCACGTTTGCGCGACACGGAGGGCACCTTAGGACAGCACCAATAATAAAACATGCAACTCAAATCAATCATAGCAATTCATCAATCACCGATAGGACAACGAAAATCTACTCAAACATCATAGGATGGCAACACATCATTGGATAATAATATGAAGCATAAAGCACCATGTTCAAGTAGAGGGTACAGCGGGTTGCGGGAGAGTGGACCGCTAAATATAGAAGGGGGAAGGTGATGGAGATGTTGGTGAAGATGATGGAGGTGTTGGTGAAGATCGCAGTGATGATGATGGCCCCCGGCATCGTTCCGGCGCCACCGGAAGCAAGGGGGAGAGAGGCCCCCTTTTTCTTATTCTTCATTGACCTTCTCCCTAGATGGGAGAATGGTTTCCCCTCTGGTCCTTGGCTCCCATGGCTTGGGAGGGGAGAGAGCCACTCCGAGATTGGATCTATCTCTCTGTTTCTGCGTTCCCAGAGTCTACCCCTTCACCGTTTTTTAAATATCCGGAGATCCGTAACTCCGATGGGGTGAATCTTTCGCCCAGATCTTTCTCATAAAATTAGCTTTCTTGTGCCAAAAGAAGAGCATCAACCGCCTTACGGGTGGCCCACGAGAGTCCAGAGCACCCCCAGGGGGAAGGGCGCGCCCCCCTGTCTTGTGGCCACCCCGGACACCGTTTCGCGTTGATTTTACTTCCCAAAAATCATAAATATTCCAAAAAAAATCTCCGTCCGTTTTTATCCTGTTTGGACTCCATTTGATATTGGGTTTCTGCGAAACAAAAAACATGCAACAGAAAGGAACTAGCAGTGGGCACTGGATCGATATGTTAGTCCCAAAAATAGTATAAAAAGTTGCCAAGAGTATATGAAAGTTGAATAATATTGGCATGGAACAATCAAAAATTATAGATACGATGGAGACGTATCAGTTCGCGAAGTTTTGCATGAGAAAAGAGCTCAAAAGTGAAAGATCCAACCAAGCTTTTAAGCAAAGAGAGAAAGATAAGCAAAGAGCTTATAAGCAAGAACCATAGCATCATACTACATTAAGACTGTCATATCCGATCATATTGGATCATATCACCGAAATACGATACATATAGCATACTTGGGATAGAGGTCGTTGAATTTTTGCCTAGTAGGTTGTGCACAAGCTCCGTATCCGCCTATTGTGCAATCGTGCTAGCGTCTCTCGAGTATTGTGCAACAAGAGCATTTTCGTGTACTCCACATTTTGGCTCATTTTTGGTTTGCACAATCCCATTATTCTATTTGCGTGTGTGTTTCCGTGTCCACTACTTGCTTGGTCTACTTGTTGCATTTGCGAATTTGTGAATCTTTTTCAACTTCTTTGACTCAAACTAACAATTGCATCAAATTTTGTGCCGCCATCCTAACCAAGCTCCACCATAAGCTTTTACTTGTGTAGGTGTGAGAACCGACAAGAATTGGTACCAATTGTGCTATTTCATTGTCCGCATTTGAGTGATCTTGATTCATCGTCAACATCCGTCAAGGTACATTTGGTATAAGTTCTTCTCCTTCTCCCACTCACATTTTTGCTTGGAATGATGGATAGGCCAAGTACTTCTACCAACCCACTCTTTATCGAGCAAGACAACGACATGTCATCATTCGTCACCAAGAGCCACCTCTTTGGTGCACAACGAGCGTTGCATCAAGAGCAACAAGCGATGACCGACGGCATCGACAACCTCGCCACCGACTTGCGACTCTCCGAGCAACGTACAAATGACTACTTCGACAACAAGCTCGACGCTCACAAGCAAGAGAATGATGCAAGAATGGACGAGATTCGCGCCTTGTTGGTGACCGTCCTCCTTCAACTTCTTCGTACTCAAGACGGAGCCGCTCAAGTCGACACTCTGACGACACCTTCTCTGGCTCAAGTACATCGACATCAAACACTCTTCGACGAGCCACGCGTCAAGACCGTCATGCATCTCGCAATCCTCTACACGACAAGCATCCACAAGAGCAAGTCGACGAGCAAGTCCTTCGTCCTCAACCACACCAAGTTGCTTTTGCACAAGCTCAACAACGACAACGTCAACATCGCCAAGAGGAAGAACGAGCGTGTCTACATCAAGAGGAACAAGACATCGAGGTTCAACATCTTCAACAACAACAACGTGAAGCACAAGCTCTTGAGGCGCAACGTGCCCTTCAAGAATCAAGTCAAGCCATTGCCAAGCGCAACCGCGATAGGCGCAATCAAGAGGAAGCACTTCGAGAAGAAATCCAAGAGCGGAACTACCAACCAAGAGTGCAACGTCAAGTTCCACAAGCTCCTCCTCAAGCTCGACAAGCTCCTCCACAAGCTCGACAAGCTCCTCCACAACCTCAAGTTCAACATGAGCAAGAAGATGATGGACTTCCTCCACGCCAAGAGCAACATGAGGATGATTACCCTCCATGTCAAGGGCGTCATCATCACCATCGACCACAACACAATGAAGAGCAACGCTATGGCAAGCTAAAATTCACCATCCCAAGTTCAGTGGAAGCAATGATCCCGAAGAGTACCTCTCATGGGCATTGAAGGTCGACAAAATCTTTTGTTTGCACAACCATGAGGAAGAGAAGAAGATTGCTATGGCATCCCTTGAGTTCCAAGACTATGTGCTCATATGGTGGGAACAAGTCCTTGAGCGCCGAGAAGCAAGAGGTGAACCTCCAATCACCACTTGGGCTCAAATGAAAGATGTCATGCGAGCACATTTTGTGCCCACCTACTACAACCACGATCTCTTCAAGAAGCTCCAACTCCTCAAGCAAGGAACAAAGAGTGTTGAAGAATACTACAAGGAAATGGAGATAGCCATGATACGAGCCAATGCCACGGAAGATGATGAGCAAACTATGGCACGCTTCTTGAATGGCCTCAATCATCCCATCAAGAAGATCGCTGACTTCCAACCCTACTCCAACCTCACTGAGCTCGTGCATCAAGCTACCAAAGCGGAACGTCAAGTGCAAGATGACTTCAAGTACGCCAAGTACTCATCCAAGACCTACGGCTTCTCCAACAACCAAGCTTCAACGACTCCTCCAACTTCTACCTCAACCAAGCCATCTACAAGCAATGATGACAAGTCAAGTTACAAGAAAACTTCAACAAGCTCAAGTCGTCCTCCTCATACTACAAGCAACTTCAAGCCGCATGCTTCATCATCTACTCCGACCGATGAGACCGTCAAGACAAGCTCCTTCAAGTGTTTCACTTGCGGCGGCTGAGGCCACAAGTCCTTCCAATGCACAAACAAGCGAACCATGATCCTCAACAATGACAACACCTATGACTCCATGAGTGAAGAAGAGATGGAAGCCCTTGAGAAAGTGGCCATGCACCAGTGCGTGAACGAGGATGAAGATGATCAAGTCTTTTGTGATGAGGATTCGAGCCCCGCTCTCGTTGTCTCCAAAGTCTTGACTCTTCAACATCAACAAGAAGAAGACCAACGATGCCACATCTTCCACACAAAGGCCGGCATCAATGGAAGGTCCGTCAAGGTCATCATCGATGGAGGTAGTTGTCACAACTTGGCAAGTGAAGAACTATGCTCCAAGCTACAATTGGTCAAGATGAAGCACCCGCACCCCTACAAAGTCCAATGGCTAAGCGATTCCGACACTATACGCCTCGAGCATAAGGTCCAAGTTTGGGAACACTATCTTTAGTGCGTGTGCTACATGTTTGGGAACACTATCTTAGACCTCATGAGTTTGTCATCCATACCGATCATGAAACGCTTAAGTACTTAAAAGGTCAAACTAAGTTGAACAAGCGTCATGCCAAATGGAGTGAATTTATTGAATCTTTTCCCTATGTTATCAAGTACATTAAGGGTAAAGAAAATGTAGTTGCGGATGCGCTTTCACACACATGCACGCTTATCACTAAACTTGAGTTGAATGTTATTGGCTTTGAGCACATAAAAGACTTGTATGCAAACTCATGATGAAGATTATCTGGAAGGACAAGAAGAGTCGGAAGGGAAGAACAACCAAGAGGCAGATTATCAGGACAAACAAGAAGTCCGTGTGGAGGTTCAGGAAGCGAGAAACACTTTCAACAAAGAGCCGGAAGGACGGGGCGAAGAACAACTGGCTGGATTAGACGGACAAAAAGGAAGATTTTGACCAATCTGGCGTCAAAAGGAGCAAAAGTACGTTGTGTGAGATAGAAACTTCCGTCATCGAGAGAATTGAGAAACAACGTCGTACTTAATTTTATGCATCTCTTATTATTTAGGATTTGGATCGACTGTAGTTTGGTATCGATGTAATAATTCTACATTATAGTCATTCTAAAATAAGGAAAAAATAAATGTAGGAAAAATATCTATGGTGTTGCTGACATGAGCAATGACATAGATATTTCTCTACGTGTCTTAGCCGTTTTGGGGAAAAACTAGAGGCCGAAATTTTCATTTCGCGCGCTCTTCGTCCCCTACTCGCGTCGCCGCCGCCCCCTTGACCTCGCCTCCCCCGTGCTGCAGCCGCCAAGTTCGCCTCCTCCCGTGCTGCCCCCCGTCACGCTGCTCACTCCCTGATGCCGCCCCTTTCGCATTGACATCGCCACTTCACGCAACTGCCCCAACCTCCCCCTTGTCAATCCATCCATGCCGTAGTCTAGAACGACACATCCTCGACTATTATGCTAGTGGCATGGTGCATCTAGAAGCATCGTAACGTTGCGATCTTTGACAACACTCAACTCAGATTGGCCCACCTGATTGACACAATCAAGACAAAATCTAGATGGTGGGTTATAATGGGAGCGTAGGTCTCACGGTGTTGCTTCCAGCGTTGGTCGTGGCTAGTTAGAGGCGTCGAGCTGTAACCTTTTGAGTGTTACCTTGAATAGGGATTCTACAAACTCATATTTGTACAAATGTATTAAGATGTAAGGATTTTGCCTTTTCTCCTAAAAAAAGAGTGCTAATTTAGATTCACAAGTAGCTAGGTTAAGACTACCCATACTAAGGAGTAACTTAGACTAGTAACATGCATATGTTACTAGTCTATGTTACTACCTCTATAGTGAGGAGTAACATATGTGTGGTGTCATGTAACACTTTATTTATTAACTTGTAGACTCATCTTGTGTTGGTATGTGTGATGTTACTCATAGTGTGAGTGACTAGCTATGTTACTCAAATCACCTCTCTCCTCATTAAATCATTGCCACATAAGCAAATTTGTTGAGTTGGACCTTATGTTATCGCTGAAGTTACTCCCACTGAGAGCAGTCTAATTTGTTGAAGTTACTGATGCAATTTTTGAAGTCCAAAGGCATGAAGAACAAGTTCCAAACAATATGCGGACATAAGACATATACAATAAAGTTGTTGGATATGGTTTGTTGAATGTTGGACTCTTAAGTACAAGTAGTAGACTATTAGGCAATATTAGTTTACAATATCGAAATGAAGACACATGTATCTATAGTTTGAGGACACAATCTTAACATCGTAAAAGCAAGAGACTGCACTGGTTTGGCATCAACATCATTATCATGTTGCTAGTTAAAAATATATTTTTGCCAAGAACCCCAAGCATTTCATCACATGTACAGTTACAAACTTGCTCCTAATTTTAGCACCCATCAGATGATCAATACAAGAGATGTTTTTTCTTTCTTTTCTATATCAGTGATTTGCTGTAGTGGCAACAAAAAGAATACCAACGAGGTAAGCACAAGAATGTTTGGTCAGTGGGCGCTCCCTTCCAGAGTTAGCCAGATCAGAATCGTAGAATAACGGATGATCTTACACAAGCTTGGGTGTTCCCAACACTGCAATTTATAATCAACGCCACATCAGGGACTAATTGGAAGCAGTGTCGTTGTCTGGCTGTAAATCTCCACACGAGAGGCACTGCTGGAAAAGGCAAGATCAAAGTGTGTCATTTCAACTATGGAACTGAGAAGAGTTGGTTGACTTCTCAACTCAAGACAAAACATGTTCTCTTCATTGAGCTGCAACTCTTCGCAACTCATGTAAATGGCTCATTATGTCTCGTACACACTGAAGCCCATCGCCTTTGAGGGAACTGAGTACCCGCTTGAGAAACTCATGATCATCTTCAAGGGCCCTCAGTCGTGTATCCAAGAGTGAAATTTCATCCTGAAGATTGTTTAGGCCACTCATTTTTTCGTTGTCGAAAGAAGAACATGAACACTCATCCTTGTCCTTCTGCTCAATTGATTGCTGAAAAGAACTTGATTCATCCCCTATATGATCTCCAAGCAATGTCTCTTGAATGTTTGTGGTATCATTAGAAGCAAGCTTGTATGTAGAAATGCGAAGCTTTTCCTCCAATCTGCCCAGTGATTCCAAAATGTATGCCTTTTCTTCTTCGAAACCTGACATGGTGCTCGTCATGAAATCTGATGCATTCAAGACATCAAATGACACATTCTTGTCATATCCGGGTGTATTGTCCACTGTATCATCAAAATTCCCCCCATTAAATTGGTCGTGCTGGAGTAGCCTCCGACAACTGTCTAGTTCGGCATCCATGTCAAGTAATTCTTTCTCCCTCTCTGTAAGCAAGTCGTGTAGATTCTGTATCGCTTCATGGTCATGGTCAGCCTGCTCTTCCATCATCCTAAGATATTGTAGTGCTTCCATCTGCATGGCAGCCTTTTCCTCATGCAATCTGTTGATCATGGCCATGGCTTGGCTAGCTGCAATCGCTGAAGCGCTCCTTTCTTCCTCGAGCTCCTTGTAAAGGACAAGCATTGACTTCTTGTTGATCTCAATCTGCCGCTTCAAACTCTCAAGTGAGATCTCTCCTTCAGCTTCACAAATGCCGAGGTTTGCATCCGACGGTTCCAACATAGAGTAATTTCTCTCGAGGTATGGCCTCCTGCTGGTACCATTGCTTTCATCATTCTGAATCATGGTATCAGTACTAGTTACTCCTTCAGTCAAAGAATAGTCAAGGCCCCTTACAGAGGACATCTGAGTAAGGAGTGCCTTCACTTCTTGTTGAGTTGTAGAATTGTTGTCCCGGGCAGAGATTATCTCTGATGGGCGAGGAGATGGCAGATTGACCCTACTGACGAAAGTGTTCTTAATACTGTTGTTGCGATCGACGAAAATGCGCGAAGGCAGGGCAGACGCACTGGGCGCAGGCTTTGCTGCCAAACCAGCATTTGAAGAAGCACCATTGTCCTTCGTAGATTGTTCATATGCGCCTGGTGAAGCATCTGACTCCCTGACTTCCTCAATACCCACTACAAATGATACATGAAAACAATATGGATGTGCTCAGTAGATTTCCAGAAATGATACATTACAATAGTTTTTTCTAGTGAAGAATTTAGAGATAAAAGAAGTACATCAATCCAGATTCGTAAACCCACCTTTAACTTTTGAATGATCTGTAGAGACCTGTTCAGGTACAACCTTGGGTGGCATGGAAGGATTGATTTTTTCTATCACAGCAACTTGGCTCCTCTGCTTGATTTCGTCTGAACCATGCACATTATGTGAGGGCTCCTTAACATCCGCAGTTTCATAAAGCTTTTGTGCGTTGCACGCCTTCTTGAATGGCTCCAAACAGCAAGAACATAACTGTCTAGACCTCGATCCGGACCAAGAATTAACCTCATCGACAAAGCCTGCCAGGGTGCATGCAGCAAGGCATCTCTTGCAGAGATCAGCAGAATGTGCAAGATTGTTGTGACTCTTGCAGTATGCCAAAGATGATATCTCGGTCCTATGGGCAGCACACACCAAATCAGCGGAGAACCATGCCTTGCCATGGAGGGCTTGGTCCAGTCTTGAGCACATGGTGCATGGCGCCCTTAGCCTGCTGATGTGTGCCAACCTTGTGGCCACATATGATGTTGTAGCAGCCACATGGAGCAATATGATCACGCAGAGCTCACTGATCGCACGGGACAAGGTGTACCAGAACCGCTGCGAGAAGTCTTGAGACCTCACACCAGTTTTCGCAGCCATTGGAGATCAATGTTCATCAAAATTCATATGCAACATTTAGCTTGAGAAAACCTATAGTACGTCTCGGCAACACCAAGGCACCCAAATGACACAACTTGTTGAAAGATGCGGGATTGGGATTGCCAATGCAAGAAAGATGCAACCTTTGTTTCAGAAGGAAGACAAATATCTGATTTTTACATAGAAAAGATGGAAATGTCAGCACAAAAATTCTAAATGTTATAGTGAAACAAAAAAATAAGCATTTTATCTGGCAAAAGGTTGCACAAATATAATTCACAATCAAGAGTCAAGGTTTCTTTTTGTAGTAGAAATGTAAGCATACTTGTTGCGCATAATTATCCACATCCAAAATTTCTTTCAAAACTCAAGTAATTTATTTCAGGAACTTTTCAGATTGGCACAAGAATGTTTAGATTTTTTTTTTCCAGGGGTAGATTCGAGACGGATACCAGCGCGGAAACTTGCCCAGGAAGCTTCAAATTGCCCAAACTGAGACTCTGGAGAAAAACTGATCAAAAGGTGTGCTAGAATCCGCAGCAAAGATTGGAGGGCGAAATATGGTTCTTGGTAGAAAAGAGGGGACAGTGGGGAGCCTTCCTCTCTTTCCCTCTCTCTCTACGTGGGAAGAGAGGAGAGAGAAAGGAGGAAGAAGAATGTCTGCCTTGCAGTCCTCTAAACCCGGCATTTTCCCCTTCTAATGTTTGTGCGTAAAGGTGAGAAATTTAAGCACGTCCCCACGTTTTGGACGTTGCACAAAACAGGAACAAGATCTAAATTAGCTTAGATACTCAAGCAAGCCCTTCACTTTCTATATATAAACACGATGCTTAGTGTACTATCTTCATCACCGTTACTTCTTGACGCTCCCGCTCCCAACCTCTCAACCATTCTGGATTCCTCAACCACCAGTTTCATCCTCGTGTCTCATCTGCTATGTCATGGCTACTCCTCGTATCTGTCATGCTGCCGGCCACGGGTTTTTCTTTCTTGAAATATATTTTTTTTATGTAGAAATCCCAAAAATATGTATAAATTCTCAGTCAAAGTTTTGGACCAATACTTCAATGACGCGTGTGCAGCTTTGTTTTGAGTCCGGTTTGCAAAAGAAAAACTTCGACTGATTATTTTTGTGGCCTCAATCGAATTTGCTTTTGCTAGCCCGCTCAACCCCGGATTTGTCCCGCGCCACCGCTATGCTAACGAGCCGGGTTTCTATGGAAATTAAACTTCCAACACCACGGCCACCCCCTCCCCACAGCGCGGCGTCCCGCATAGTCCAGTACAAATAAAACTAACCCACTGCAACTCAACTAGAACTAGATTCTTCAAGTTTGAATATTGGGCGGGGCGGGGCGGATCGGGCGTCG
Source organism: Triticum dicoccoides (assembly GCF_002162155.2). Classification (NCBI taxonomy): domain Eukaryota; kingdom Viridiplantae; phylum Streptophyta; class Magnoliopsida; order Poales; family Poaceae; genus Triticum; species Triticum dicoccoides. Next base: position 280,971,190 of record NC_041381.1, read on the forward strand.
TGTTGCACCCTACCCATACTCGTTCTCTGTTTTGAGCTGGGTAGCCGAAGCAGTAAAATGCAGGGACAGAAAACAGACACACTGAAACCATCAAAGATTCGAAGTATATATGTATAGCCCCCCATACGGCCATACCCCATGTAAGCAGCCACTCCATGTTACCTTCCATGGTTTGTGAACAAAGGAATCAAAAAACCATTGATTTGTTTTTATGTAAACATAACTTTTCTGGAAAAGAAAACAAGGAAAATATCCTAGAAAAAGATGAGGGGACATTGAAACGATAGATTCAAATAAAAGACTGAAAATGACGGCAGGAAAATAATGTTACTCCTACTAAGATTCAGATTCCACGACAGAAGATTCAGAACAGCAAAAAGGCCATGGAAAAAACATAGGTTCAGTACAATTTGCCTCAGGGAGGGAGTGACATTATGAAAAAAAACTGGATGTTATTACCCCGCACGTTGCCGCGGGACTTCGTTGTAATTTTTCCGAGCAACATCCACATCACAAAGATGATAACAACTGGAATCAATTATATAACGGATTTCACTTACATGCAATCAAATTTGGTCATTTGTGGTATACATATATAATGTATTGTGGAACTTTCGTAGTTGTAGCATTAACAATGGTGTTAGCAATCATGAACTGCAATGTAGTGCCTTAATTATCTATTGGAAAGAAAACAATTTTGAAGCATCCCCGACGCTATGACCTACATCACCCATTAACAGGTCATGAACACACCGCCGTGATGATTTAAAAATGGTAATTACATTTGCTAAATATAAGATGTTAGAAAACAAAACGTGGAATGTGAGTAAAGATAGCAATATGGCCCAAAAGTTGGAATAGTTCTGGCACCTATTGCTTCTGAAATAGTGAAAAGGCAATATAAAAAGGATTAACATCAGGAACTAAATCATTCAGTATAGTAGCCCTTGGTATAGGAATAAATTATAGTGATCCATCACAAAATAAATGATATTAGAGGGTAGCATCAACGCAGTATATTGTCGTGCAAAAGAGAAGATTAATATTACAATACCAAAACATTGCTGCAGAAATTTGTACAGATAAGTGTACCTAAAGTGAAGTTAGAAATTTGTCCCCCGCGACCTCTCGCCACATTAGGTGGCTTGAGGTTGGGGCTCTCGCCTGGACTCTATGGACTGTTAGCAATAAGCTTGTGATTCAGCGTACTCCCCTTCATCGCGCTACTCACGCTCTCTTCAAACTCTCGGGTTTCTTGCAGCTTTGGCGGCCGCTTAGCCGCCCCCCGGACCGTGACGCCATCTCCGCCTTCATCGCCGACCTCCGTTCGATGGCCGTTCGCCTGTCGCCGCCGCCTCCGCCGCCCCCGCCGGATCCAGACTAGACTCCCTGCGTCTGGAGTGTGTTGTTTTCTCTTTTTTCTTTTGGGTTTGTTGAGCTGTGCCCTCAGCAGAACCTGTATACTGTGCCGTGAGACTTGGGTGGGTGTGTGTGGAGCTGCTTCTGTTTGTATGCTCTGTGGCGGTTTGCTTTATTTATAAAGCGGGGCGAAAGCCTTTTTCGGTAAAGTGAAGTTAGAATGCAGTAGAAATTTTCTAAAGAGCACACATGTGTGGCCATGATTGTGACAAGAGACAGAGACTATGCGTGTTTAATAAGTTCAGGCATGCAACAAAGAAATGGTGACTATCAGCAGCATAAGGCATAATAAAGTAGAACAAAGTAACATGAAAAAATATATGAAGGGATCATAAAATATGATTCTTCTTTCAAACCCCAATTAGCTATTTACTCAGTTTTATACTCCCTCCGTCCCAAAATTCTTGTCTTAAATTTGTCTAAATATGGATGTATCAAGTCACGTTTGAGTGTTAGATACATCCGTATCTACACAAATCTAAGACAAGAATTTTGGGACGGAGGGAGTACATGTAACTAAGAAAATAGTAGTAAAAGTGAATGGTAGTAAAATGTCTTCCAGAATGTTGAGTACCTCCTGAGATTTAAGGGTTCAGAGATTGCTCCTTAAAGATGGATCTCTAAATGCCATTTGTTTCAAAATAGTACCTCAACCTGCAAGGAACCAAGAAGGGAATAAAAAAACTGACGGATACGGATAAAGGTTCTTCGTTTGGCAGTTGAGTTAGCGAACATTAGCATTGAGAGGATGTTGTTTGGTTGGTACCAAGAACATGATAATCAAATGAGTTGTCGAGAAATTGAATATATCATACCGCGGAACTGAAGATTTTGTTAGATGTGTATAGTTCATTGTGTACATTCCTATTGTATAAGGGGCTTTTCTGCACTTTACCACACCTGTATATGTACTGGCCTTTGGCCCTCAGTAAAGAGTTAGTTGCTCACTTATCCAACATGGTATCAGTTGCCAGGTTCCTCTTCCTCTCCCGCACGCTGCAGCTCCATGCCTAGCTTCCCCGTCGCCGGCCATCTCCTTCCTCATTGCCGGCCACCTTCTCCACGGCCGGCAGCCTCTGCCCGCGCCCGCCGAGCTCACCCACGACCCGGCCACGCCCTTCCCGCCTGGCTGCGCCTAGGCCTTGCCCCGGCCACGTCCAGGCCGCGCCCTGGCCTCGCCCAGACGCGCCCAGGCCGCACCCCCGCCGCGCCCCGGCCGTGCCCTCCACGTCCGGCTGTGCCCCGGCCGCGCCGCTGCTCCTTCAGCGCGCCCCGGCTGCGTCTCTGGCCGCCCGCGCCCAGGCCGCCCTCCTCTGCATCTGGCTGCAGCTGCCGCTGCTTCATCTGCTTCCGCAGGAGCAGCCCAGGGCTGGCCCTCCTCCTGGCCTCCCTTTTCCTCCCGATTCCCCACTCGGGGCTAGCGTGAGGTTGTCCGCCCCGATCCAGATCGGGGAGCGTTGACTTAAAAAAACAGAGGAGAAAAACAGAGTTCCCTCATGTCTTCTTCGGGCTATGTTGCAGTTCCTAGGTGCTCCGTGATCTTCGATGGCACCAATTATGCTGAGTTTGTGGGGTTCATGCGCATCCATATGCGTGGCCTTCTTCTGTGGGGTGTTCTTTCTGGCGAGGTCCCCTGCCCGCCATGCCCTGTTGCGCCCGTGGCCCCAATCCCACCGGTGCCGCCGGTACTTGCTGCTGAGGCTTCTCAGGCTGACCAGGATGCCGCCAAGGCCCTTGATGATGCTGCAGTTGATGCTTATTATCAGCAGGTATCTGCTTATTCCGATGCTCTTTCGGTGTACCGCGATGATCTCTCTGCTTACACTCAGTGGTGCAATGACGATGCTCGTGTTGCTGTTGTTCTCACTGCAAGTGTCCTCCCTCAGTTTGCTTCAGAGTTCATGGAACTTGGCACAGTTGCAGCGATGTGGTCTTATCTTTGTCAGCGCTATCAGCCCTCTGGTGATGCTCTCTACCTATCTGTGGTGCGTCAGGAGCACGCCCTCCAGCAAGGTGATTCCTCTGTTGATGAGTTCTATTCACAGTGCTCTGCCATCTGGCGTCAGCTTGACTCTCTTCGGACAGTTGTTTGTGGCACCTATCATTGCTGTCAGACTACTCGGTCTGATCTGGAGTTTCAACGGGTCCATGAGTTCTTATCTCGTCTACGTGCTGAGTTTGAGCCGAGACGTGCTCACTTGCTTGCTCGTGGTCGTGTTCCTATCTTGGAGGTGCTTGCTGAGCTTCGTGCTAAAGACTGTCTTCGCTCTGCTGGGTTGCTTCTGGTTCCGTCTGTGTTGGCCGCCCGAGCTCCTGTGTCGTCTGCTCGCCTCACTGCTCCGCCGCTCCTGCCTACTCCTCCAGGGGGGATGAGCCGTCCTCCTTATGCTGAGAAGGGCACGTCACGCCGTGACACCGTCTGTGGTTACTGCTCTCGGCCAGGTCACTCAGAGTCTGATTGTCACCAGAAGAAGCGAGACCAAAGGCGCTCCTCCTCCAGCGGGACTCCTGTGTCTTCCTCGACTCTGTCACTCACTGACCAGGACATTGTTCGTCTCAAGCGCCTTCTTGCCTCCTCAGGCTCCTCGTCGACTGTTGCTGCTGTGACTGCATCCTCTTCCTCACCACCACCGGCATCTACACAGTCAGGTACATCTTCATGGGTTCTGGATTCTGGAGCCTCCTTTCATATGTCTTCTGATTCTTACGCGTTGTCCTCTCTCCGCCCTCTTGATTCGCCTGTTAATGTTCTTACTGCCGACGGCACATCTCTTCCTGTGGCTAGTCATGGTATTATTTCCACTCCATCTTTCTCTGTTCCGAGTGTTTCTCATGTTCCTCGCCTTACCATGAATCTTTTTTCCGCTGCCCAACTTACTGATTCTGGTTGTCGTGTCATTCTTGATACCGACTATTGCTCCATTCAGGATCGTCGCACCAAGGCTTTGGTTGGTGCTGGCCCCCGGCGCCGTGAGTCAAGGGTCTTTGGGAGGTTGACTGGCTTTGTGTTCCTTCCGCTGCCACCACTTCTGCCAGCTCTCATGCTCTTGCTGCCTCTTCGTCTGCGTCCTTCCAGCAGTGGCATCATCGCCTTGGTCACATCTGTGGCTCTCGCTTGTCTTCTTTAGTTCGTCAGGGCCTCTTAGGGTCTGTATGTGGAGATGTCTCCTTACATTGTAATGGTTGCAGACTTGGTAAACAGACTCAGTTACCTTATCCTATGAGTGAGTTTGTATCTCAGCGTCCTTTTGACTTAGTTCATTCTGATGTCTGGGGTCCTGCTCCTTTTGATTCGAAAGGTGGTCATCGCTATTATGTTTTGTTTATTGATGATTTCTCTCGCTATACTTGGCTCTACTTGATGAAATCTCGTAGCGAGGTTCTTCCTATATACAAACGTTTTGCTGCCATGGTTCACACCCAGTTTGCCACGCCCATTCGCACTTTTCGTGTTGACTCCGCTGGAGAGTATATCTCTCAGCTGTTGCGTGGTTTTCTCGCGGAACAGGGTACTCTTGCCCAGTTCTCTTGTCCTGGTGCTCAAGCTCAGAATGGCGTTGCCGAACGTAAGCATCGTCATTTGCTTGAGACGGCTCGTGCACTGATGATTGCTGCTTCCCTTCCACCCCATTTTTGGGCTGAGGCTATTTCCGCATCCACCTATCTCATCAACATTCAGCCATCGACTGCTCTGCAGGGTGGTATTCCTCTGGAGTGTCTCACTGGTCGCTCTCCTGACTACTCACCTCTTCGTATGTTTGGATGCGTCTGCTATGTTCTTCTTGCCCCCCGAGAACGCACCAAACTGACTGCTCAGTCGGTTGAGTGTGTTTTCCTTGGCTATAGTGATGAGCACAAGGGCTATTGATGTTGGGATCCTGTGGGTCGTCGCTTGCGCATCTTGCGTGATGTGACTTTTGACGAGTCATGTTCTTACTACCCACGTTCTTCTTCCTCGAGTTTCTCTGTGGATGACCTTTCTTTCCTTCTCCTTCCCGATACACCCTGCTATGTGCCTCATGTGTCACCTCTTCCTCAGGCACCTCTCATTCCTTCTCATTCACCACCGACCCCGTCTTCTCCATCCTCCTCCTCCACCTCTCCCCCATCCTCTCCAGTATGTCGCCCTCTCTCACCATTTCCTCTCCACTATACTCTACGATCTCGTACTGAGGATGTCTCCTCTGACGAGCCTTCCACCTCTGGTGCACCTCCTCTCACACCTCCTCCGGTTCATAACCTCCGTGCTCGGCCTCGCCCTCCGCCTGATCGCTACTCCCCTGATTGGTATGGTCTCTCTATTTTGACTGAGCCCACTTCCTATCGCATTGCCATGACTCAGCCTGAATGGCAGCTTGCGATGGCCGAGGAGCTTGCTGCCCTTGAGCGCTCTGGCACATGGGATCTGGTTCCCCTCCCTTCCGGTGTCCGTCCCATCACCTGCAAGTGGGTCTACAAGCTTAAGACTCGCTCCGATGGTTCTCTTGAGCGCTACAAAGCTCGTTTTGTGGCCCGTGGCTTTCAGCAGGAGCAGGGGCGCGATTATGATGAGACGTTCGCTCCTGTGGCCCACATGACCACTGTCCGCACTCTCCTTGTTGTGGCTTCTGTTCGTCGGTGGTCTATCTCTCAACTTGATGTTCAGAACGCTTTTCTCAATGGCGAGTTGCGTGAGGAGGTTTAGATGCAGCCACCCCCGGGGTACTATGCTCCTGATGGTATGGTCTGTAGACTTCGCCGCTCCCTATATGGTCTCAAACAGGCCCCTCGTGCCTGGTTTGAGCGCTTCGCATCTGTGGTGACCGCCGCTGGTTTCTTCCCAGTGATCATGATCCTGCGATGTTTGTTCACATGTCTCCTCGTGGTCGGACTCTTCTCCTTCTCTATGTTGATGACATGATCATCACTAGTGACGACTCTGAGTACATTGCCTTTGTTAAGGCTCGCCTTCGAGATCAGTTCCTCATGACTGATCTTGGTCCTCTTCGCTATTTTCTTGGGATTGAGATCTCCTCGACCCCTGATGGCTTCTACATCTCCCAAGAAAAATATATTCAGGATCTTCTTGCTCGCGCTGCTCTTGGTGATGAGCGCACTGTTGTGACTCCTATGGAGCTCAACGTTCAGCTCCGTGCCTCTGATGGTGACCCTCTTCCTAATCCCACTCGCTATCGTCACCTCGTTGGTAGTCTTGTCTATCTTGCTGTTACGCGTCCTGACATCTCCTATCCTGTCCACATCCTGAGTCAGTTTGCTTCAGCCCCCACCTCTGTCCACTATAGTCACCTCCTCCGTGTTCTACGATATCTTCGTGACACGATCTCTCAGCGCCTTTTCTTTCCCTGCTCCAGCTCTCTTGAGCTCCAGGCCTACTCTGATGCTACCTGGGCTAGTGATCCCTCTGATCAACGCTCGCTGTCTGCTTACTGTGTCTTTCTTGGTGGCTCTCTTATTGCCTAGAAGACAAAGAAGCAGACTGCAGTTTCTCGCTCGAGTACAGAGGCTGAGTTGCGAGCCATGGCTATGTTGACGGCTGAGTGATCTGGTTACGGTGGTTACTTGAGGATTTTGGTGTGTCTGCTACTTCCTCAACTCCTCTCCTGTCCGACAGTACTGGTGCTATCAGTATTGCGCGTGACCCGGTGAAGCATGAGCTCACCAAGCACATCGGTGTGGATGCCCACTTTGTGCGTGCTGCTGTTCAGGATCAGACTCTCGCTCTTCACTATGTGCCCTCTGAGTTATAGTTGGCTGACTTCTTCACGAAGACACAGACTCGAGCGCAGCATGGCTTTTTCCTCTCCAAACTCAGTGTTGTTGCTCCACCATGAGTTTGAGGGGGGTGTTAGATGTGTATAGTTCATTGTGTACATCCCCGTTGTATAAGGGGCTTTTCTGCACTTTGCCACACCTGTATATGTACTGGCCTTTGGCCCTCAGTAAAGAGTTAGTTGCTCACTTATCGAACAGATTTTAGGTTGCTTCATGAACCTAATAAATCTCTGTTAAGTTGCATATATACATGCGGGGGTTCTCACTTCTCAGTAGCAGTAACTGCGGTTGGTCGAGGGATTAGATTATGTGGTCATGATTGGTGGCGTGGTCCATGTAGACGTCCACAAACCCGTCGAACAGCGTGACCCTGTGAATAAACGGGACATCTATTTTGTTCATTCATAGAAGGCTTTGATAAAATCAATTATTAGAAACCTGTAATCAGCTAATGGAAATTTGGAAATATATCCAAGGAAGGCACTACCAAACTAATCAGCATACCAAGTGCACGATATAATATAGAAGCAACATAGCAGAGGAAGTTTGGGAATGGAGGGACCATGAAAAACCTGGTACACGTTGTAGTGGGACTTTGCTACAGATAATTTTATTTCAATATTAGGAGATAAAAATGGACACATTGTGTGCAAATGTCCAATTTGTAAGAATTAAGTGGCCTTAAATATCCTATTGTTGAAGGCATCAGATTGGGATATCTCATGGCTAGTAAACTGATCTCATCAATGAGTATGTTGAGAAAGGCATGATTCATATACTGGTTGACAAGGCTCTAAAAGAAGTGGAGTTCGACCGGCTTACGGTTGCTCCGAAGTTATCGAGCTTTGTTGACCCTCTCGTGTCAGATGAGGAGGTGGAGGATACTGATGCCACTCATGAAGGCAAGCTCCTCTCTCATTTGATTAAAGACACGACTGAAGTAGACCTTGACGACACTGTATGTGACACTACGCTTTTTGAGCTTGTCGCGACGGTGCGCAAGAACAAGTCTAACTCAACAAAGAAAAGAGGGCGCTCTTCTAAGAAAGTAAAGGTATCTAAACATAAAGTTGGTTCAGCATGAGAGGCATGTTCTGGAATAGCAGAGGTCTTGGCGACTTGGCTAAACACAAACACATTGCCGATTGTGTAAAGGATCATTCGTTGGACTTTGTGGCTATCACTGAGTCGGGTAAACGTGATTTTCCAACACGCGATCTGGACCACTTTTCATGTGGTTTTGATTAGGAATGGCACGTCTTACTGCCGACAGGGAGGTCCGGGGGAATTTTTCTAGGTATTAACTCTACATACTTACAAATATTGTCCATGTCTAAGGAGGAGTATCATATTAAATTCCACCTTCGAAATAAGTCCGACAACTTCATCTGGAGTCTGGTAGCTGTATATGGCGCCGCTCAAGAGGAATTTAAGTCTGCATTTCTAAAAGAATTAGTCAACACCTGTCGAGACAATCCCCATCCCATGTTAATCGGAGGGATTTTAATATCCTTCGATATCAACAAGAAAAAAACAATGATAGGTTTGACACTAGGTGGCCTTTCCTCTTTAATGTTGTTATTGACAGCCTGGATCTGAGGGAGATCACGATGTCTGGTCGTCAGTATACCTGGGCCAATAACCGATCGGTGCCAACCTTCGAAAAACTAGACCTGGTGCTAGTTACCACTGATTGGGAATATAAATATCCCCTAGCCTCGGTTCGGGCACTAGAAAGAATTGAAGCCTTATCGGATCACACTCCGTTGCTAACCGATTTTGGACAAGCAATCCCATGTTCTAACCGTCATCAATTTAAATTTGAACTGGGATGGCTCACTAGAGAGGGATTTCATGAGCTGGTTAAGAAGGTGTGGGCGCGCCAGCCTCGCGGTAACACACCCATTCAACGATGGAATAATCGAATCCGCGCCTTGCTTCGATTCCTTCGAGGATGGGCCAAACATACTGCCAGTATTTACAAAAAAGAAAAAAATGCGATTGTCTACTTTAATTGATACCCTTGATAAAGTTGCGGAGGTGAGGCCTCTGTCTGCTGTTGAGATTGAACAAAAAAGTAGTCTTAACGAGCAGATTGCCCGCTTACTACGCGAGGAAGAGATTAAGTGGTACCAACGTAGTAAGGCGGACTCGCTGGTGCAAGGTGATGATAATACGAAATACTTTCAAATGCTAGCCATTGGCAGGCATAGAAAGAAGCGTATATTCTCCCTTGACCGGGAGGAATGCCGAATAGAGGGGGAAGTACCGCTTAGAAATTTTATTACTAAGTTTTACAAAGACCTTTTTGGGCTTTCGGCTGAAACTAATTTTCAGTTGGACGAATCTGTTACTCATGACATTACTCAAGTAACAGAAGCGGAAAATGAATTCCTAACCTCTCCGCTTTCAGGAGGAAATTCGACTTGCTGTGTTTCAGATGGAACACAACAAGGCGCCGGGACCGGATGGCTTTCCCGCAGAGTTCTATCAATGCTTTTAGGATGTGATTAAGGCAGAATTGGTTCAGTTGTTTAAGCAACTGCTTTCTGAGGACCTTGATATTTCTCGTTTAAACTTTGGCGAAATTATCCTATTGCCTAAGATTAAGAAGGCTAGTCATATTCAACAATATCGAACGATTTGTCTTCTGAATGTAAGTTTTAATTTTTTTATGAAGGTAGCGACTAATCGGTTGAATGGTGTAGCTGATCTTGTCGTAAAACCCACTCAAACAGCATTTATGCAAGGACGAAACATATTAGATGGAGTGGTCGTCCTGCACGAAACTGTACATGAACTGCACCAGAAAAAGTTGAACGGTGTCATTCTTAAAATTGATTTTGAGAAAGCCTACGACAAAGTTAAGTGTCCCTTCCCATTGCAAACCTTGCGCATGAAGGGGTTTTCACAAAAATGGTGTCGTTGGGTAGAGAGCTTTGTCTCTGGAGGTAGTGTGGCCATAAAAGTTAACGACGACGTTGGCAACTATTTTCAGACACGTAAGGGGCTTCGTCAAGGCGACCCCGCATCTCCCACTCTGTTTAACATAGTCGCTGACATGCTAGCTACCCTTGTTGAGCGGGCTAAGCTGGATGGTCAAATTAGTGGAGTCATTCCACACTTGGTAGAAGATGGTCTATCCATTCTACAATATGCGGATGACACGATACTATTCTTGGATCATGATTTAGATAAGGCAAGAAATCTCAAGCTGCTCTTATGTGCTTTTGAGGAACTTTCAGGCCTCAAAATTAATTTTCATAAAAGCAAACTATTTTGCTTTGGCAATGCTGCAAAATCAACACCCGAATATGCCGAGATTTTTGGATGCCAGCTTGGGCAGTTTTCGATTCGGTATCTGGTTATTCCCATACACTATCGGCGGTTAACTATCACTGAGTGGAGGCATGTGGAAGAGAGACTTGAGAAATGATTAGCCAGTTGGAAGGCCAAACTCTTGTCTTATGAGGGCCGACTGATCTTGATCAATTCCGTCCTAAGCAACATGGTTTTATATATGTTGTCATTCTTCCACCTGCCGAAAGGGGTTCTACAGCGGCTAGATTACTTTAGATCCAGATTTTTTTGGCAGTGTGATAACGAAACCAAGAAATATCGACTTGCTAGATGGAGCGTATTAATCAGACCTAAAAGTCAGGGGGGCCTGGGAATCCAAGACCTTGAGATTAAAAATATCGCTCTACTCAGCAAGTGGGTTTATAAACTACTCACTGAGAATGGAGTACGGCAGGAAATCATTCGCAACAAGTATGTGGGATCCAATGCCATTTCTCAACTACATTGGAAACATGGGGATTCACATTTTTGGAGTGGTGTCATGAAGGCCAAGGAATTCTTCTTTCAATTTGGGACCTTCTCGATTAGGGACGGCTCTCAGGTTCGTTTCTGGTAAGATACCTGGCTAGGGAACAGCTCACTAATGGTGCAATATTCGAGCTTGTACCGGATTGTTAGACATAAATTCGTCACGATCAAACAAGTCTTAGGACAAGAAAACCCCAATATTTCTTTTCGTAGGGATCTTTTGGGCACTCGTCTGATAGCATGAAATGAATTACTCACTCGCCTGGAGGACATTCAACTGTCAGATGAGCAGGACACTTTTCGATGGAATTTGCATCAGAATGGCAGATTTTCGGTCAAATCCATGTATGATGCAATGGTCCATTGTGATGTTCCAGTAGATAATAGAAAATTGTGGAAGCTAAAAATCCCTCTAAGAGTGAAGATATTCCTTTGATTTCTAAACAAAGAAGTCATCCTAACTAGAGATAACCTGACACGACGAAACTGGCACGGTTCCAAGACATGTGTCTTTTGCCAACATGATGAGACTATCAAACACTTATTTTTTGAGTGCAAGTTCGCTCGGGCAGTTTGGGCCATGATCCAAGTAGCTTCGAATTTATACCCATTACGTAGTGCACGGAATATGTTCGGCAATTGGTTGCGGGGTATTGATAAACAATTTTATGCACATATTCTTGTGGGAGCGGCGGCCTTATGCTGGGCAATGTGGCTGACCAGAAATGATGTGGTTTTTACAAATAAATGTGTCCCATCTCCTATGCAGGTTATCCATGTTTGTACACGATGGCTCCGTATGTGGTCTATCCTACAGAAGCCGGAGAACAGGGACATTTTTATGATGGCGTCTACACGGCTGGAGCGTACGGCCAGGGAGGTTTTCTACCCACATGGATGGCGGTGTGATTTACGGATAGGATCTACCGTTTCTTAGGCTGGACACGTTTTATTGCTTGGCATTGTATCGAATTATTTTATTTTTAGGGTGCTCTCGACTTTTTGGCTGTGTGCATCTAGCTATGCAGAGGCCGGGCTTTCTTTCAATACGATTGTATCACCTCGATATATCAATTCAATGAAAAGTCCTTTATCGAAAAATATACTGGTTGACAAAATACATATTTACTAACAAATGAAAGTAATGAAAGGTTTTTACCGAAAAAGGCTTTCGCCCCGCTTTATATTATAAAGCAAACCGCCCACGCCAAACATCCAACAAATGAAAGGTTTTTCTCTGAAGAAAATAGTACAACGAATCTCTATAAATAATCAATACGCATACTTGAGATGACTGTACCTGAGCTATCAACATGGCGATGTGATTACATGACTTGGATACTGAGAATTCTGCCGAATACAGTATATACCTGCAAAGTTACTGAAAAGAAGAACAATAAGCCATATCCACCCTCACTGTCACTCCGTGAGGAGATGATATGCAACTGTACTACTATGAACAGCAAAAGGCTTGATTAACTGAGACATGGGAGATGGGAATGAAACCAAGATGGGGGTCTGAGCGTCCAATTCCCCCGGTACCTGAGGAATCCCAAATACTCCCTCCGTCTGAAAATACTTGTCGCAGAAATGGATAAAAGTGAATGTATATAGAACTAAAATATGTCTAGATACATTTATTTCTTTGACAAGTATTTTCGGACGGAGGGAGTATGATTCAACCGACCATGTGTCATAGGGAATGTCGAGGAGGACAGGGGAGGGAGTTGGGATGGCAGGCGGCCACTTGTATGAAGGGCGATGGGAATAAAATGAGATCAGGTGGAGCACCCAATTTAAATGGGAATCCATCAGTTTTTTGCATAGTTTTAAATAGCGCGCTAAGCATCTTAGCGGCGGACCTCTTCCAAATGCTATAGCGTGCTATAGCGAAGCTATAGCGCGCTATTTAAAATGTTTGTTCATTTGTTTGGACCAAAGTCTCTTAGCGCAAGACCTTTTGTAAACGCTATAGCGTGCTATAGCGGAACTATAGCGGGCTATTTAAAACAGTGGTTTTTTGTGGAGGTCCTGGCGAGAGGAAGTGAAGTGTGAATCATTAAGGGAAACACTTCCCTACAGCAGTAGTCTGACCAGAAGCATTTGTCAGACCAGTCCGACACCGTCGATTAGTATTTATCTCACGGCTGAGAGACGCACTCAAATCATGCGATAGAAGCCGATACTACCTCCTGATTTTCTGGCCCATCCCCATAATATCTCGTTGATTTAATTGCCTGCAACAGCTCTCACGTCTCTCCTGCCCGTCCCGTAGACATCGCCTAGCTCGCCATGCCCCGCGATGTGTCCCTGCATTCTCCCCGGGCGCGAGTTCCTGATCCACCCATCTATGACCTTCGTTCTACCTCTTGTCGCTGCGTCATCTCGTCCGGTGGCCGCACGGGGACTGTCCCACCACCTGCTCATTGACGAGCACGTAAACTCCCTCGCCGCCGTGTACTCCACCAGGATCGGGCCTGCTCCACCTGTAGTTTTGGCCTTTGATCCGCCTTGCTGGAGGGCCATCTCGGTGTGGGAACGAGGCCAGTGAGGATAGGCTCTCACCACACACAGGAGGGTGATTTACCAGAGGCGATGTTGTATCTCAGCATCATATGCACAGGTAGGTGATGATGGTGAAGCACATGTGAGGCCAGATTGACGCATTTACTTGAATCTGGATTGCACGTATCCTTCATTCATCATGCAATGGAGGAATCTAGTTTGTATTGTTCCTTTTTTTTCATTATTTTAAGCATTATAGAGTTCTCCATGCTCGCACTTGGATTTGTTCATCGAATTTTGTTACACCATCTTATGATCATGTCTTGGTTTGCAGGAAGCACAAAAAATGGTAGTAAGATGCAACACGTCTTTCCACAATCCACGGTGCAAGAGACAAGGTTTTCGTTTGCAGTTCGTGTCACTGCCGTATATGGTGCCATGCTCCAAGATCACCATGAAAGCAAACTCTCCGCTTAACTGGGACACACTTTTTACCGTTGCCGAAACATATCATCATGCAGTTTAAAAATATATTTTTCCCTCTTCATGGAAACAAATATATGTTTGTATGGAAGCAATTCTTTGATACATGGAAATATAGTATCATAATGATTTGGAAGCAAAGTGTATCTTTTGAAGCAAATCCTGGTCATATGCGTCATTTTAGATGCAAGTTCCAAATTCTTTGAAAGCAATTTCCCATTTCTTTTGATGCAAATACCGGATTCAATGGAAGCAAAGTCCTATTTAATTTGATGTACGCAAAATCCAAATTCCTGGCATTGCCAGCTTGTTCCCTATGTCGGCGTTGCTGTCACCAACCTACCTTGGTGATCAATTCTCGTTGTTGTGACCATAGAAGCAATTTATTTGAACTGTCGAAACTATCAAATTCTAAATATATTGAAGCAATCACTGCTAACAGTGGAAGCAATATTTTATGGATGACTGAAATACATAAATTATAACTAGATCGAAGTGATTGCCGGTTGCCATGGAAGCACTTTGTATCATCGATCGAATCAAAAATTTCAACCAGATGGAAGTAATCTCCCGTTGCCTCGGAAGCAAATTCTATTCTTTTAAGAGCAGTGTTTAATGGAAACTAATTTTAATATGGTCGAGACCTCTTTTATATGTTACACTCAAAATAATTTTCCAGTCGCTTGAAACTTTTTTTGTTTGCGTACACCGGACACAAATACGATCTAACTAGATCTGAGCGATGGTCAGTTGGTGTGGAAGCAAAAAAATTTGGCTCACTGAAGCAAACAAATCCTAAGCCGATGGAAGCAAAAATTTCGGTTAACTGAAGCAAACAAATCCTAAGCCGATGGAAGCAAAAAATTTGGTTAACTGAAGCAAACAAATCCTAAGCCAATGGAAGCAATCTCCATTAGCAAACAAATTTTAACCCAATGTTAGCAATGTATATTTTAATGGAAACAATTTGACAGGCTTGCTGGAAAAAAAAGACCATGTGTATGAGTCAATTAAAGTTAAATCCGAAATAAGTATTGGAAAAAAATTTATGGAAGCAAATCTCATGCATGGAAAGCATGGTGCCTAATCAATTTGACGTTCCCTGGTTTACAGGAGTAGTTATAGGAAACAAATTGATCACAATTAGTGCAGACTCACGCATGCTGCATGCAAACTATGTCATCACCCACGATGTTGTACTGCCAGATCCAATGGTCACCGTGCTTGTCATCCTACAGTCTGTGACTAGTCTGATATGGCGCAAGGAATCAGTAGTCTGATCCCTAGCGGCTCCCAATCATCAATGACCTGCAGCCGAAGGGTTTATTTGCTTTGCTTTTTAGGAGAAGCATTTATTCATTGGTCGTGTTGGCAACGGAGAAGACAAAAGTGTGGCCATTCGGAGCATTGTGCTGCACAGGCGTTCAGGATTGGGCTGTGCGGTTAGTGTCACCAAAAGAAACATTAGCGAAGAACAACGAAGAACAACAGGATTACATGACCTCCAACTTCAGACGCTTAGAGGCTGTTCGGCATCGCTCCGCTCCACAGCTCCCGGAGTGGAGTTGGCGGAGCTGTAGGTCAAAATGATGGAGTTGCCAGTCACCCACTCCGCAGATTCCGGGAGCGGACCATTACCGAACAGGGCCTTAGTCATTAGCAGTGAAGTAAATGCGGCGGTGCTCACCTGATAAGATATGTGCCAAACCGGAATGTCTGAGTACAGGGAAGACGTTGGTACTAATGGGTCCGGGCTCCTCACCATCGATGACGGTAGCAGAGCAGACCAACGGCTGACAGAGGCTCGACAACCTGACATTCTAGGCGGCAGGTGCGGTGACTGAATGGCGGCCGACCCGCGTCCCAATCGCGCCTATAGGCACAGAGCAGAGGAACGGGGTGCCCCCAGCCCAAGCCGGCTTGCTCCTCAATGACCTGGTGTGGGAAGCAATGGAACCGTGCCCGGCCCGCATGCCAGCGCCCAGGAAGACACTGTACCGGCAGCGTCGAAGACCGGTGGCTGTGCAGGACGATGGTGTGCTGTGAGGCGGGGCGACGCACGGGCGAAGTGGCCGCCATGGCGCGTTGAGCAGCGGCGCTGGCCTCGAGGTGGCGGCGGGATTCGCCCGGGCGGAGGAGGAGGCGTACAGGGGCGGCGGCGCACATGGCAGGCACGGTGGAGGCATGGTCGCCGCGGGCGCAGGGCGCAACCGGAGGAGGAGGAGACCGGAAGGAGGAGAGGAGGAAGGGCGGCGGACGGGAAGCGCTCCGGCGGTGGTGTGCGGGAGGGGCGACGAAGACCAGCGATCGTGCGGGTTGAGCGAGCGGATTGGGTTGGGATCCCCTGTGCTGGATGAGCGGCGGCGTGCGGCACGGGAAATTTTTGGTCTTTTTCACCGCCGTCCGTAGCTGTAACTGTAAGGCAAGGCCGTAGGAGGAATCAATGCGATTGGTTGGTTTTTCAAACGGAAAGCTGACGTGGCACTATGCTGACGTGCACAGTGTGCATGATAAGAGAATTGTTAGTAGTGGGATTAACATTCTTATCTTAGTATATATCTATATCAATATAATATATATATATATTATATATATAATAAAAAGACACAAAAGGCAGATCCAACTGATCTCGATCATCAAACTAAGTCAATCCAATGATATAGATTGCTCCAATGGCGAACGTTCAACGTGTTTAACATGCAATTAATATCATACCAAATATTGCAATAATCTTCTCTACTCCTAATGTCTGAGTTGATGAATAGTCTCCACGGTTTATTTTCGCTGGGTTTTTTGTCTCTCCTCCCACCACCCCCTCCCACCCTGGTCCATCAGTTTATTTTTCTCTCCACTCTTTATTACAACTAGAACTTTTCTAAATATAACAAATCATGGTCCTAACTTCCTTAAGTTATGCAAATCAATCGATACACTTTATTGGTGCAATTTGTTTTAGGAAACAAATAACAGATTTTCAGGAAACAAATGATAGATTTTAATCTAACTTTCCTAACTTATCCAAATCAATCGATTTCTCTCATTAGTGAAATTTGTTTTAGGAAACAAATAATAAACACGTCACAAACTTTCCTCCCAATAAATAGTTTTCTTAACATTTGCAAACTTTCTTAATCAGACACGTCACAAACGGGCATGTGCTGATATCACCTTACCAAGCAATAAGACCCCATTTGCATAGAAATCAGATCAAAATCCTAACTTTCCTGAATTCTTACCTTTTCTTGATAACATCCAATACTTCCTGTGTTTTCCACCTATTGAAGGAAATCATCCCTCCGTCGATATTAGCATTTTTTCGAAATGAGATCTCCGGGTTATGAATTTTTTACGATTCTTTCCAATTGTGACATCTCCTTCCGCTCTGGCTCCTTCTCGCATAAACACCTCCACCACAGCCAACTGACGCCACCCCAGACCTCCTACCTCTCCACACCTTCTCCGCCACCTCCTCCTTGTACTCCATTGACTATCCCTCCGCCATGTTTGTCCACGACGATGTCGAGGGCATGACGCAGTAGCATACCAGTGGTAGAGCAGCGCACAACAGCAGGAAGCAGCACGCTGCAGGCGAGGCGAGCGTCCGGCGGTGGAGGGCAGAGATGCGGGCGTCGTGGCTGAGGGGGCGGCCGGCAGCAGATGGCCGTGGCAGGAGGCAGCGCGAGGCAGGGGCGCGACAGCGGGGCGAGCGAAGGGATAGGCGGCAGCAGGCGGGGCGAGCGCAGCCAGCGAGGATGTGGCCTGCGATCAGGGTGTGCGTCGCGCGTGGCACAGTGGTGCGGTGGCTACGACGAGCGTGACAGCAACTGCGGGCGTGACCGACGCGTTGTGGAACGGGCGTGGGCATAGAGAGGGAGTGGCCCGACGGGCGCGGAAGAAGGGCGGCAGGCTCGGGCATGGGCGCACACAGTAGCGGGCATGTGCCACGGGGTTGATCTGAGGAGCTCGGTGGCTACCCCTGCAACGGTCCTGGCGGACGGCAGTTCTCGGTCACGGCGAAATACCTAACGAGAGCAAACGAGAGGGGAAACAGGGGGAAGGCAAGAGGAGATCACGGCGGTGTCGATGGCGCCCTAGGGGAAGACAGGGGAGCTCGGGACGGCGCGGACCGAACGACAATGTTGCGGTGGCCGAAGGTTGAGGAAGACGGCAGCGACGTCGTTGCAGGGGTGTTGGACTTGATCTCGTTGGCGCACATGAAGGAGCAGAGGCATTCGGTCATGGCATCACTGTTTCTCCTTTTTAACACTGTTTTCTATTTATTTATTCTTATCAACTAAATGATTTTCGTTAATTGTGAAACTATGCACACAATTCGAGCACTAGGTGGCACAAAAAGTTTGGAGCCAAAAGGAAATACATAAAATTAGGTTTATAATTAATTGGTTTTTTAACTACTGTTGGACCTCTTATTAATTTGATAAGATTTAATTGTTGGGTCAAATAATGTTGGGCTCAACATGACAAAGATCAGTGGAATTTATAGAATATGGTGAACATTTTAGTTTACCGTTTGACAAAATAATTTATTTGACTTTATTTTAAATTTGAAATGGGCTTTGATTTTTATCAAGTGGCAGTTTGGCTTAGCAAGCCTGATGACATGACATCATTAGGGGGAGGTCACTATAGCTAAAGACTGGAGGTGTTACATAATCTTCCCATTTCTGAAATTTCAATATTAAATGATTGAGGAATATATCACACTATCCATTAGTTTAGTCAAGCTCACCACAAGTCCACATATTATTTCCAATTGAGTAAGTCTTATTGGCGGGGAGAATAGGCTGGGGTAGTAAGATGTGAGTGTGAGCATTGTGCCGGGCAGTGACCGAGAGAATTGCTTATCTTTTAATATAAGAAGAAAAGGAGTCGCTATTTCTTTTTTAGCGAAAAGCGGTTGTGTGATATGAGAGAGGTCGCATACTTTTTTATAGTTACTCGGCAATTGCCTGCGCATTGCAACCGGGGCACCCATATTCTATATGGCGTATGCACTCATGGATGTAACCGCCATAATGGAAGCTGAAAGAACACTTTGTGAAATCAAAGTGAAATGGAAAAAAATCCAGACTGTGGTATAAATGAGTGATAAATCAATAAGAAAGTATTGTATTAGCATGAGAGAAAATTAGAAGCGCATTTAAGCATAGCATGCATGTGCAGGTCGCATACCAACAATAGGCATGGTTAGCACGTACATGCGTTGGGAGAATCCACGAGATCTTCAGCCAACAGAAAGAAAGCTATCACCATCATCTACCCGGCTCTCGTCCTAGAACCAACAGTCTGCCATGAATAGTATCTACAGCCACCTCCAGGATGTGATGAACCAACAGTATCTACCACCTCCTCTACCCGGCACGGGTCAAGACGTGGTGTACGCCATGGGCGCAACTAAGACGGCAGGGCGGTGTCGAGCTGCTGACATGATCTAGACTGTGAGCTCCTGGGATGGGGCGTATCTATGACTGCGAGGGCACACTATTGCTTCTAAGGATTTCTCTAGCTTGGTGAGCATAGCACACTAATCTGAATCTCTTATCTTGTTCTAAATATCTACTCCACGTTGCAAAATTCTCCATTCCACTATCCAGTTTAAGACCTGTAGACATCAAGCGATACTTTTTTACAATGCATTAGGTTCATACATTCATCGGCAACTCTGATTGGAAAACACTTGATCTGCATTAATTATTCACAACAAATAACCTATATTTTTTTTCTAAAATGTCCTCATGTTAAGAAGTGTTTCACACTTGCACCGATGGATTGATTGGAAATGCCTTGATATGCTTGGTTGTTAATTCTTCAGAGTACAATCGTAGATTTTTTTCCAACAAATGTGGAGATATTAATCATCCGTCATCGAGACTCCGCCAGGACACTCTCTCTCTCTTCTTCCCACGTTGGTGCGTTATCGCTGCAGATGGATCAAGAAGGATGCACCACGTTATTAGCAAATTATTTTTAAAACTACAATGTGTGTTTCCAAATGCCTTTTTATATTAGCTTATTCTCACCAGAATGATTCATAATAGAGTTGCACATCATGTCATCGACAACTTGAACCAGGACAAGTATTTTGGAATGGAGGAAGTAACCTTTTATATATTCCTGCTATTTATGTAGCATCAGTGCATGATTGCGTACATGTACCGAACAAATCATGATGCAGGGCTGCTTGTGGTTGTTTTTAGGGCACACAGTCTTGGCGTGGGGACCTTCTCGTATGTTCTATACTAAGAATTTTTTATCTTATGTTCTGTACTAAGTTGCTTTTATAACTTGTGTGCTTATTTCACTAATGCATGTAGGAGTATCAAACAGTGATGGTGTGTTATGTATACGATTTTCTTCAAATTTTATAGTTTTGGAAGATTTAGCATGTTCCACCCTAGAGGCAATAATAAAAGTGTTATTATTATATTTCTTTGTTCATGATAATAGTCTTTTATTCATGCTATAACTGTATTATCCGGAAATCGTAATACACGTGTGAATACATAGACCACAAAATGTCCCTAGTGAGCCTCTAGTTGACTAGCTCGTTGTGATCAACAGATAGTCATGGTTTCCTGGCTATGGACATTGGATGTCGTTGATAACGGGATCACATCATTAGGTGAATGATGTGATGGACAAGACCCAATCCTAAGAATAGCACAAAGGTCAGTTAGTTCGTTTGCTAGAGCTTTTCCAATGTCAAGTATCTCTTCCTTAGACCATGAGATCGTGTAACTCCAGGATACCGTAGGAGTGCTTTGGGTGTACCAAACGTCATAACGTAACTGGGTGACTATAAAGGTGCATTACAGGTATCTCCGAAAGTGTCTGTTGGGTTGACACGGATCGAGACTGGGATTTGTCACTCCGTATGACGGAGAGGTATCTCTGGGCCCACTCGGTAATGCATCATCACAATGAGCTCAAAGTGACCAAGTGTTTGATCACGGGATCATGCATTGCGGTACGAGTAAAGTGACTTGCCGATAACGAGACTGAACGAGGTATTGGGATACCGACGATCGAGTCTCGGGCATGTAACGTACCGATTGACAAAGGGAATTGCATACGGGGTTTGATCGAATCCTCGACATCGTGGTTCATCCGATAACAACATCGAGGAGCATGTGGGAGCAAACATGGGTATCCAGATCCCGCTGTTGGTTATTGACCTGAGGTCGTCTCGGTCATGTCTACATGTCTCCCGAACCCGTAGGGTCTACACACTTAAGGTTCGGTGACGCTAGGGTTATCAGGAAGACAAGTATGTGATTACCGAATGTTGTTCGGAGTCCCGGATGAGATCCCGGACGTCACGAGGAGTTACGGAATGGTCCGGAGGTAAAGATTTATATAAGGAATGTGGTTAAACGGACACCGGAAAGTTTCGGTGGCATACCGGTATTGTACCGGGGCCACCGGAAGGGTTCCGGGGGGTCCACCGGGTGGGGCCACCCCTCCCGGGGGGGCCACATGGGTTGTGTGGGAGAGGGAGCCAGCCCCTAGTGGGCTGGGCGCGCCTCCCCACCTAGGCCCATGCGGCTAGGGCAAGGGGAGGGGAAACCCTAAAGGGGGCGCCCCCCTAGCTTGGGGGGCAAGCCACCCCTTTTCCCTCTCCCTTTGGCCGCCGCCCCCCTCTAGGGTTTCCCCTAGAGGGCCGGCCCCCTTGCCCCTCTCCTCCTATATATAGAGGGGTGAGGGGAGGGCTGCTAAACACAAGCCAAGGCGCAACCCCTCCCCTCCCCAACACCTCTCCTCCTCCGTACGTGCTTGGCGAAGCCCTGTCGGAGCACTTTTGCACCAACTACACCACGCCGTCGTGCTGCCGTTGGAGCTGTCTTCCTCAACCTCTCCTTCCTCCTTGCTGGATCAAGACGGAGGAGACGTCGCCCGTACCGTACGTGTGTTGAACGCGGAGGTGCTGTCCGTTCAGCACTTGGTCATCGGTGATCCGAATCACGTCGAGTACGACTCCATCATCACCAACCCCTTGAACGCTTCCGCACTCGATCTACAAGTGGTATGTAGATGCAAACTCACTCCCTTGACTCGTTGCTTAGATGAACTCATAGATGGATCTTGGTGAAACCGTAGGAAAAATTTTAATTTTCTGCAATGTTCCCCAACACTGGCATCATGAGCTAGGTCTATGCGTAGTTCTCTTTGCACGAGTAGAACACAATTTTGTTGTGGGCGTAGATCTTGTCAACTTGCTTGCCGCTACTAGTCTTATCTTGCTTCAGCGGTATTGTGGGATGAAGCGGCCCGGACCAACCTTACACGTACGCTTACGTGAGACCGGTTCCACCGACTAACATGTACTAGTTGCATAAGGTGGCTGGCGGGTGTCTGTCTCTCCCACTTTAGTTGAAGTGGATTCGATGAAAAGGGTCCTGATGAAGGGTAAATAGAAGTTGAAAAGATCATGTTGTGGTTATTCGTAGGTAAGAAAACGTTCTTGCTAGAACCCAATTGCAGCCACGTAAAAGATGCAACAACAATTAGAGGACGTCTAACTTGTTTTTGCAGCAATTGTCATGTGATGTGATATGGCCAGAAGTTGTGATGAATGATGAATGATATATTGTGATGTATGAGATCATGTTCTTGTAATAGGAATCACGACTTGCATGTCGATGAGTATGACAACCGGCAGGAGCCATAGGAGTTGTCTTTATTTTTTGTATGACCTGCGTGTCATTGAAGAACGCCATGTAAACTACTTTACTTTATTGCTAAACGCGTTAGTCATAGAAGTAGAAGTAGTCGTTGGCGTGACAACTTCATGAAGACACGATGATGGAGATCATGATGATGGAGATCATGGTGTCATGCCGGTGACAAGATGATCATGGAGCCCCGAAGATGAAGATCAAAAGGAGCAAAATGATATTGGCCATATCATGTCACTATTTGATTGCATGTGATGTTTATCATGTTTATGCATCTTGTTTACTTAGGACGACGGTAGTAAATAAGATGATCCCTTACAAAATTTCAAGAAGTGTTCTCCCCTAACTGTGCACCGTTGCTACAGTTCGTCGCTTCTAAGCACCACGTGATGATCGGGTGTGATGGATTCTTACGTTCACATACAACGAGTGTAAGACAGTTTTACACAGCGAAAACACTTAGGGTTAACTTGACGAGCCTAGCATGTGCAGACATGGCCTCGGAACACGGAGACCGAAAGGTCGAACACGAGTCGTATGGAAGATACGATCAACATGAGAATGTTCACCGACGATGACTAGTCCGTCTCACGTGATGATCGGACACGGCCTAGTCGACTCGGATCATGTAACACTTAGATGACTAAAGGGATGTCTAATCTGAGTGGGAGTTCATAATTTGATTAGAACTTAATTATCATGAACTTAGTCTAAAACCTTTGCAAATATGTCTTGTAGATCAAATGGCCAACGCTCATGTCAACATGAACTTCAACGCGTTCCTAGAGAAAACCAAGCTGAAAGATGATGGCAGCAACTATACGGACTGGGTCCGAAACCTGAGGATCATCCTCATAGCTGCCAGGAAACAATATGTCCTAGAAGGACCGCTAGGTGACGCTCCCGTCCCAGAGAACCAAGACATTATGAATGCTTGGCAGTCTCGTGCTGATGATTACTCCCTTGTTCAGTGCGGCATGCTTTACAGCTTAGAACCGGGGCTCCAAAAGCGTTTTGAGCATCACGGAGCATATGAGATGTTCGAAGAGCTGAAACTAGTTTTCCAAGCTCACGCCCGGGTCGAGAGATATGACATCTCCGACAAGTTCTATAGTTGTAAGATGGAGGAAAATAGTTCTGTCAGTGAGCACATACTCAAGATGTCTGGGTTGCACAACCGTATGACCCAGCTGAATATTAACCTCCCTGATGAGGCAGTCATTGATAGAATCCTTCAGTCGCTCCCACCAAGCTACAAGAGCTTTGTGATGAACTACAATATGCAGGGGATGGTAAAGACCATTCCTGAAGTATTTTCTATGCTGAAGTCAGCAGAGGTTGAAATCAAGAAAGAACATCAAGTGTTGATGGTCAATAAGACCACTAAGTTCAAGAAGGGCAAGGGTAAGAAGAACTTCAAGAAGGACGACAAGGAGGTTGCCGCGCCCGGTAAGCCAGTTGCCGGGAAGAAGTCAAAGAATGGACCCAAGCCTGAGACTGAGTGCTTTTATTGCAAGGGGAAGGGTCACTGGAAGCGGAACTGCCCCAAATACTTAGCGGATAAGAAGGCCGGCAACACTAAAGGTATATTCGATATACATGTAATTGATGTGTACCTTACCAGTACTCGTAGTAACTCCTGGGTATTTGATACTGGTGCCGTTGCTCATATTTGTAACTCACAGCAGGAGCTGCAGAATAAGCGGAGACTGGCGAAGGACGAGGTGACGATGCGCGTCGGAACGGTTCCAAGGTCGATGTGATCGCAGTCGGCACGCTACCTCTACATTTACCTACGGGATTAGTTATAAACCTTAATAATTGTTATTTTATACCAAGTTTGAGCATGAACATTGTATATGGATCTCGTTTGATACGAGATGGCTACTCATTTAAATCCGAGAATAATGGTTGTTCTATTTATATGAGAGATATGTTTTATGGTCATGCCCCTATGGTCAATGGTTTATTCATAATGAATCTCGAGCGTAATGTTACACATATTCATAGTGTGAATACCAAAAGATGTAAAGTTGATAACGATAGTCCCACATACTTGTGGCACTGCCGCCTTGGTCACATTGGTGTCAAGCGCATGAAGAAACTCCATGCTGATGGACTTTTGGAGGCTCTCGATTATGAATCGTTTGACACATGCGAACCATGCCTCATGGGCAAGATGACCAAGACTCCGTTCTCCGGAACAATGGAGCAAGCAACCAACTTGTTGGAAATCATACATACCGATGTGTGCGGTCCAATGAGCGTTGAGGCTCGCGGAGGATATCGTTATGTTCTCACTCTCACTGATGACTTGAGTAGATATGGGTATGTCTACTTAATGAAACACAAGTCTGAGACCTTTGAAAAGTTCAAGGAATTTCAGAATGAGGTAGAGAATCAACGTGACCGAAAGATAAAATTCCTACGATCAGATCGTGGAGGAGAATACTTAAGTCATGAATTTGGTACACACTTAAGGAAATGTGGAATCGTTTCACAACTAACGCCGCCTGGAACACCTCAGCGTAACGGTGTGTCCGAACGTCGTAATCGCACTCTATTAGATATGGTGCGATCTATGATGTCTCTTACCGATTTACCACTATCATTTTGGGGATACGCTCTAGAGACAGCTACATTCACTTTAAATAGGGCACCGTCTAAATCCGTTGAGACGACACCATATGAATTGTGGTTTGGGAAGAAACCTAAGCTGTCGTTTCTAAAAGTTTGGGGATGCGATGCTTATGTCAAGAAACTTCAACCTGAAAAGCTCGAACCCAAGTCAGAAAAATGCGTCTTCATAGGATACCCTAAAGAAACCATTGGGTATACCTTCTACTTAAGATCCGAGGGCAAGATCTTTGTTGCCAAGAACGGATCCTTTCTGGAAAAAGAGTTTCTCTCGAAAGAAGTAAGTGGGAGGAAAGTAGAACTCGATGAAGTACTACCTCTTGAACGGGAAAGTAGTGCAGCTCAAGAAAATGTTCCTGTGATGCCTACACCAACTGAAGAGGAAAATAATGATGATGATCAAGGTACTTCAGATCAAGTTGCTACTGAACTTCGTAGGCCCACAAGGACACGTTCCGCACCAGAGTGGTACGGCAACCCTGTCCTGGAAATCATGTTGTTAGACAATGGTGAACCTTCGAACTATGAAGAAGCGATGGCGGGCCCAGATTCCAACAAATGGCTAGAAGCCATGAAATCCGAGATAGAATCCATGTATGAAAACAAAGTATGGACTTTGACTGACTTGCCCGATGATCGGCGAGCGATAGAAAACAAATGGATCTTTAAGAAGAAGACGGACGCGGATGGTAATGTCACCATCTATAAAGCTCGACTTGTCGCTAAGGGCTATCGGCAAGTTCAAGGGATTGACTACGATGAGACTTTCTCTCCCGTAGTGAAGCTTAAGTCCGTCCGAATCATGTAGGAATTGCTGCATACTATGATTATGAGATATGGCAGATGGACGTCAAAATGGCATTCCTTAACGGTTATCTTAAGGAAGAACTGTATATGATGCAGCCAGAAGGTTTTGTCGATCCTAAGAACGCTAACAAAGTATGCAAGCTCCAGCGATCCATTTATGGGCTGGTGCAAGCATCTCAGAGTTGGAATATTCGCTTTGATGAGATGATCAAAGCGTTTGGGTTTATGCAGACTTATGGAGAAGCCTGCGTTTACAAGAAAGTGAGTGGGAGCTCTGTAGCATTTCTCATATTATATGTAGATGACATACTCTTGATGGGAAATGATATGGAACTTTTGGACAGCATTAAGGCCTACTTGAATAAGTGTTTTTCAATGAAGGACCTTGGAGAAGTTGCTTACATATTAGGCATCAAGATCTATAGAAATAGATCGAGACGCCTCATAGGTCTTTCACAAAGCACATACCTTGATAAAATTTTGAAGAAGTTCAAAATGGATCAGTCCAAGAAGGGGTTCTTGCCTGTATTGCAAGGTGTGAGATTGAGCTCAGCTCAATGCCCGACCACGGCAAAAGATATAGAAGAGATGAGTGTCATCCCCTATGCTTCAGCCATAGGATCTGTATGCCATGCTGTGTACTAGACCTGATCTAAACCTTGCTGTAAGTTTGGTAGGAAGGTACCAAAGTAATCCCGGCAAGGAACACTGGTCAGCGGTCAAGAATATCCTGAAGTACCTGAAAAGGACAAAGGACATGTTTCTCGTTTATGGAGGTGACGAAGAGCTCGTCGTAAAGGGTTACGTTGACGCTAGCTTTGACACAGATCTGGATGACTCTAAGTCACAAACCGGATACGTGTATATGTTGAATGGTGGAGCAGTAAGCTGGTGCAGCTGCAAGCAGAGCGTCGTGGCGGGATCTACATGTGAAGCGGAGTACATGGCAGCCTCGGAGGCAGCGCATGAAGCTATTTGGGTGAAGGAGTTCATCACCGACCTAGGAGTCATACCCAATGCGTCGGGGCTGATCAAACTTTTCTGTGACAATACTGGAGCTATTGCCCTTGCGAAGGAGCCCAGATTTCACAAGAAGACCAGGCACATCAAGCGTCGTTTCAACTCCATCCGTGAGAATGTTCAAGATGGAGACATAGAAATTTGCAAAGTACATACGGATCTGAATGTCGCAGATCCGTTGACTAAACCTCTCTCGCGAGCGAAACATGATCAACACCAGAACTCTATGGGTGTTCGATTCATCACAATGTAACTAGATTATTGACTCTAGTGCAAGTGGGAGACTATTGGAAATATGCCCTAGAGGCAATAATAAAAGTGTTATTATTATATTTCTTTGTTCATGATAATAGTCTTTTATTCATGCTATAACTGTATTATCCGGAAATCGTAATACACGTGTGAATACATAGACCACAAAATGTCCCTAGTGAGCCTCTAGTTGACTAGCTTGTTGTGATCAACAGATAGTCATGGTTTCCTGGCTATGGACATTGGATGTCGTTGATAACGGGATCACATCATTAGGAGAATGATGTGATGGACAAGACCCAATCCTAAGCATAGCACAAAGGTCGGTTAGTTCGTTTGCTAGAGCTTTTCCAATGTCAAGTATCTCTTCCTTAGACCATGAGATCGTGTAACTCCCGGATACCGTAGGAGTGCTTTGGGTGTACCAAACGTCACAACGTAACTGAGTGACTATAAAGGTGCATTACAGGTATCTCCGAAAGTGTCTGTTGGGTTGACACGGATCGAGACTGGGATTTGTCACTCCGTATGACGGGGAGGTATCTCTGGGCCCACTCGGTAATGCATCATCACAATGAGCTCAAAGTGACCAAGTGTTTGATCACGGGATCATGCATTGCGGTACGAGTAAAGTGACTTGCCGGTAACGAGACTGAACGAGGTATTGGGATACCGACGATCGAGTCTCGGGCATGTAACATACCGATTGACAAAGGGAATTTCATACGGGGTTTGATCGAATCCTCGACATCGTGGTTCATCCGATGACAACATCGAGGAGCATGTGGGAGCCAACATGGGTATCCAGATCCCGCTGTTGGTTATTGACCTGAGGTCGTCTCGGTCATGTCTGCATGTCTCCCGAACCCGTAGGGTCTACACACTTAAGGTTCGGTGACGCTAGGGTTATCAAGAAGACAAGTATGTGATTACCGAATGTTGTTCGGAGTCCCGGATGAGATCCCGGACGTCACGAGGATTTCCGAAATGGTCCGGAGGTAAAGATTTATATAAGGAAAGTGGTTAAACGGACACCGGAAAGTTTCGGTGGCATACCGGTAGTGTACCGGGGCCACCGGAAGGGTTCCGGGGGGTCCACCGGGTGGGGCCACCCCTCCCGGGGGGCCACATGGGCTGTGTGGGAGAGGGAGCCATCCCCTAGTGGGCTGGGCGCGCCTCCCCACCTAGGCCCATGCGGCTAGGGCAAGGGGAGGGGAAACCCTAAAGGGGGCGCCCCCCTAGCTTGGGGGGCAAGCCACCCCTTTTCCCTCTCCCTTTGGCCGCCGCCCCCCTCTAGGGTTTCCCCTAGAGGGCCGGCCCCCTTGCCCCTCTCCTCCTATATATAGAGGGGTGAGGGGAGGGCTGCTAAACACAAGCCAAGGCGCAGCCCCTCCCCTCCCCAACACCTCTCCTCCTCCGTACGTGCTTGGCGAAGCCCTGTCGGAGCACTTCTGCACCAACTACACCATGCCGTCGTGCTGCCGTTGGAGCTGTCTTCCTCAACCTCTCCTTCCTCCTCGCTGGATCAAGACGGAGGAGACGTCGCCCGTACCGTACGTGTGTTGAACGCGGAGGTGCTGTCCGTTCAGCACTTGGTCATCGGTGATCCGAATCACGTCGAGTACGACTCCATCATCACCAACCCCTTGAACGCTTCCGCACTCGATCTACAAGTGGTATGTAGATGCAAACTCACTCCCTTGACTCGTTGCTTAGATGAACTCATAGATGGATCTTGGTGAAACCGTAGGAATAATTTTAATTTTCTGCAACGTTCCCCAACACTTTTTATATTAGCTTATTCTCACCAGAATGATTCATAATAGAGTTGCACATCATTTCATCGACAACTTGAACCAGGACAAGTATTTTGGAATGGAGGAAGTAACCTTTTATCTATTCCTGCTATTTATGTAGCATCAGTGCATGATTGCGTACATGTACCGAACAAATCATGATGCAGGGCTGCTTGTGGTTGTTTTTAGGGCACACAGTCTTGGCGTGGGGACCTTCTCGTATGTTCTATACTAAGAATTTTTTATCTTATGCTCTGTACTAAGTTGCTTTTATAACTTGTGTGCTTATTTCACTAATGCATGTAGGAGTATCAAACAGTGATGGTGTGTTCTGTATACGATTTTCTTCAAATTTTATAGTTTTTGAAGATTTAGCATGTTCCACCCGATGCACCCCCACTAGCTAGACGCCCACCATTTTTGAACGTGTCAAGACTTTTGGATCAAGCAACTTCATATGTGTATCAATTCTAAAATGTTATGTTTGTATTTTGGTACTACAAAAATTAACATACAACTTTAGCGAGTACACACTTATATCTTGATTCAAAATAGACGTGTACCTACTTCATATATTTACGTAAATTCCTTATATTGGGTTTATGTACATGTGCCATCATGGTCTATAAGCATTTGTACTAATATATAATGTTTCATGTTAGAAGGTTGTGGACGTGCATGTTTGATGGAATTTGAGCATTTGAGGAATGTATTGGCATCCCTTTATAACTACACTTGCATCACATAGTGAAATATGGGAGAACGTACATCATTCACAAGCAACAGAGTGGATTAAGGAAATTAGTGTGAACAAGTAGAATATATTGATTGATGTGTACATTTGGATAACACATGTAGCATGGCAATGTCATACTCCAACTTGAATGAAATTTGTGATAACATCGATCCCAGTATATAGTGCCTTGGAAACCAATTGATGATCCCAATATTATGTATGGTGGATATAGTGGGTAGAGGAAGGTTGACAATGCCGCACAATGTGGCAATGGATCAGGAGACAACAGATCTACCTTTACTGGCTAGGGGGGCGTCATGTGCGGCGCACGTCTCCTCCCTCTTGATGGGGGTGGGGGATCGACATAGACATGGGGGGAGGGGATTAGGGCGGTTGGTGGGGGACTCCTCCTTGGCGAATCGTTGGGAAGTACGCTGTGAAAGAGAGGGCGCCATGGCAAAGATGAGGTGGCGTCATCCAGTTTTAAAGGGAGGGCTCCGGTGAGAAATGTCCCTCTGTGGCGAGAAACCGCGTGGAAATGGGAGGATCTGGCAGGAAAAGGGAAGGTTGCGTTGTGGGGTAAGGTTTTTGTGTTGATCCCGTGTGTTGAAGATCACGTGACAGATAGTTCGGAGAATCACATTTCCCACCAACACATGGTGTGTATTTGAGGGAGCTCAGACTGTCTAGATGGTTGAATTTTGAAGAGCCTACTGGACGCCCGTTTGATGTCCAAACACACACGGACTTATGAGGAAGAAATGGGCTTCGATCTTGAAGAGACCTTAATTATTTGTTTGACTCATTTACATGCACTATAGCCCGTAGCAACGCACGGGCATTCTACTAGTCATAGAATTAATACGCGAATAATAGCATACCTAGTATCTGCGTGCAATTAATATATTGCCTAAATATTAACGTGTGTTACACGTGCGCATTTACTAGTAATTAAGAATGTAAGATACTAGGCTGCTGGTATTTTAAGGGCATCTTCAACCCAACCTGCAAATTTCCTCCCGCATCTGTTCGTGGACAGATGCACCAGTCCATGAATACAGATGTAGGAGGATGCCATTCAACTGTAGCCGCATGTACTTCAAACTGTATTTTAACTAACCAGACGAAATTCATGCAAAGCGGCCGATATTCATCAAAGTTAGCAAAAATCATCCATACATAGCATATAAATTAAGTCTAGTACAACAATGTCTCTAATTCGACTAGATTCCAGATGTCCAACAAGTTTTTCATGAATGGATCATGTCGTTTCACACATACTCCTCTTTAGCTTCATCCAAGAGTGTGTACACATAAATGGTCGTCCCTCTATCCTGTGGTATACCAAGGCGACACGTGCGAACTACTTATAATGTGTAGACCAACATTGAGTGAATGAATCAATCAACAAGTTGAGTAAGAGGAACTAAAACTTACGATCTCGTCGTCTGCCGCGTGCAATGGCCACCTTTATGACGACCCGAGACCGACGCTCCAGAAGCCTTCCAGTTGTTTTGTTGTTGTCATGTGATTTGTTTTATTTGTTGCATTCATCGTTGCATCATGTCATCATGCAACCCTTTTTAAAACTCAGCTAAATAAATTGTATGGATCATTGATCTATTTAAATCGAGGGAATTCACATGGTGATTTCTCTTTATAACATATCCTCCCAATATTTAGGGAGCTACTATAAATATTCCATTATTTTGTAATCAACCACAACCCACTTGCAATTTAATTCTGATGCCTTTTGCTTCATGTTTGTTCTCCAAACTTTCTCCATTTATCGAGGCTCCTCCTAAATTCTCAACATTTTTGGACCTGCTGAATACCCCCTTCTTTCTCACACTCATTCGAATTAAATTCAAATGAGGTTGAATTCAACTTCTCACACGCTCACTTCTATTTTCTTGGATCAAGCTCATTTTTATGAGTCCGGGAAAATTAACCCCATGCGCAAATTCTTTCTCTAACCCTCTCTTTCTTTTCTTCTCTCTAAATTCTTTTCTGCTAAAGAAAATATGAGAGAGAGAAGAGAGCATAGCCCAGCCGACCACTTGGGCCTCCTGCAGCCGCAACCATTAGGCCCAGCCCCCTCTCTTTACCTAGCCCTCTCTAAACCTAGCCCCGACCCACTACTCTCGATCTCTCCCCCTCGATCCTCTCCCTTCTCTTCCTCGCGCCACCACACAGAGAGGGCAGCACCGCGCCCTCATCCTGATCCGCCCGCGCGCAACCATGGCGCTCCACCGCCGGCCAGAACCCCTGCGGCTCCTGTTATAACGCCCAAGATACAGTTCTATCCCAATCACATGATGAACTCATGATTGGGTCACAATTGCATTTCAGACGCGTAGCAAGGTGATACACAAAATCATACAACCGAGTGAAAAGAAAGAATAGGAGAATCTAGGCATCACCTTGCCCCCATAATAGCACAAATATGACAATCATCATACAATCATCCAGACATATAGTAGCGTCTAACTACGGACTAGATAAAAAGGAAAAACCACCCTGCTACTAAGCCCACAGATACTCCAACTAGGTCCTCTACTGGTTTTCCGGATAAGTAACATAGAAACGGCCACGGTCTTCTTCAAACTCCCACTAGAGCTCAGTGGCATCTCCTGCATCAGACTCAATGGTACCTGCAACTGTGTTTTGTAGTATTCTGTGAGCCACAGGGACTCAGCAAACATATCACCCACGATATCAAGACTAAAAAAGCTTAAATGAGTAAGGCATGGTTATGAGGTGGAGTAGCAGCAGGCGCTAAGCATATGTATGGTGGCTAGCTTACGAATACCAGGTTAAGATGAGAAGCTACGCAACGGTCGCAAACTAGTAATGATCAAGAAGTGATCCTGAACTACTTACGTTCAAACATAACCCCATCGTGTTCTCTTCTCGAACCTCGTCGAAAAGAGACCATCAGGGTTACACATGCGGTTGGTGTATTTTAAAGACTTTAGTGTCACTACAACCGGATATTAAAAACTCCCATCCGCCACATAACCGCGGGAACGACTCTCGAAAGTTTAAACCCTGCAGGGGTGTCCCAACTTAGCCCATGACAAGCTCATGATCCGCAGAGACAATCCTCCATCTCGGAGCACCCCGACTAGACTCGGGATCCCGGTGCACAAGACATTTCGACAATGGTAAAACAAATCTAGCAAGACCTCCCGACGTGCCACACCCTGATAGTAGCCGCGCGTATCTCGTCTCAGGCCATGGTGGATAAGCGACACGTATAGGTGCCAAAATAACCCAGGTTGCCTTGGGGCGGCCCCGCACAATGATCTAGTTTGGACCAACACTCATGAGGAGCACTGGCCCGGGTTGTTGATTAAGAATCCTCGGGTTAATTACTCCCTATGCAAATTTTAGTTGTTATTAGGCAAATGGTAAAACCAATGTTAGGCCTTGCTGGAAGAGTTTCATTCAAAGCGAACTGTCAAGAGGGGCCCATAAACCCCCACTGTTGGGGATATAAGTATTGGGTATGACCCGCCCAGGAGGGGCCGGGTCATACCATTGGCGGTTCATAATGAGAAGGCCCAAGAAGATGTTGAAGATGGCGGTTCATGAAGCAAGCCTACTTAAGGCCCAAGACCCGGAGGAGACTTGAGGCCCACAGGCATAAACCTCCATATGTTTAACTTGTATGTTAAGGAAAATTTAGTTCTGTCACCGAGCCGGACACGTTGTGTATGAGCCGACGGGACTCTGTAAGTCGTCGGACATCAACCTGTGTATATAAAGGGGTGACCCAGCGGCGGGTTAGAGCAAGAAACAACAAGTCGAGAACTAGGTCAAGCGTATTCGCTACCTGGTAATCGAAACCCAAGCAATACAACCTAAAGCAGGAGTAGGCCTTTACCTCGTTGCGAGGGGCCGAACCTAGGTAAAACTCTTTGTGTCATTTGTCCCATTTTAGCCCCTTCAAGCTAACTACGTTGCGATGGCTCCAAACCTAAGTCCTCATGCTAGGGCATCTGCCGTGACAATTCCACGACAGCTGGCGCCCACCATGGGACCAGCGCACGGTGGTTTCGAGTTCTTGAAGGGCAGCTTCGTAGGGCTCAAGGGATACTCTGTGGGTCGGATGACTAAGAGTCTGTCGGCGTTCTGGGAACGGGGGTACCTAGACTTGCCTGCCTGCGGCGTGGCTTAGGGAGTGGCCCAGCACGGCCCATCTTCATCAACACATGCTCAAGACCCTCGCGAGGGGCCAAGCCTCGCGGGGCGGACAACAGGAGGCTTCCTCAGGCACAGCCTCGTCAGGTTGGCTCGCGAGGAGGTGGAGAGATCAAGGCGGGGTACCTCACGAGGTGCCCATGACGCAAGCCATGACGACCGAGGCCAGGCGGGCGCTGGCCTGCGCAGAGTCCTTGTTTCCTCTTTGGTGCAAAGGGGGCAAGCGCAGACAAGAGTATCAAGCAAAGGCAACCATTTCGGTGCAACAAGACCAAGACCAGCGGGACGGCAGGATGGAGGTCATCATGGAGCCCAAGCCGGCGTCACCGTCAGGGTCTTTGGCAGGCGAGGACCGACTTTAGTCAGGATAAGTGTACAGATGTTCCCCTTCAAAATGGCTAATTGTTGGCACCCTTCCCGCTCAATATTTGGGAAGAGGCCTAGGGCCTGCCTCTATAAATAGAGATAGCCACGCAGAGTAGAGGGAGAGATTTTGGGTAGACTAGAGAGAGAGAGAGGCGACTGAACTCACCCAAGCAGTTCATCGCAACAGCCAAGAACAGCCCCTCGCGAGGCTATTCTTCCTTGTACGATTCATCATCAGCCCCTGAGGCAATCCACCACACCACAAACTAGAGTAGGGTATTACACCACAATTGTGGCCTGAACCAGTATAAATCTCGTGTCCCTTGTGTTGTCCTTCGTGTAGTTTTAGATCCTTGCGAGGCGGCGAGACGTGGGTAGGCAGGAGGTGTGATCTCCGCGTGCACCCCAGAGTTCAAACCTTAAGGGTCTGCCGGAACCCGAAATCCGACATTTGGCACGCCAGGTAGGGGTGCGCCGGAATCCTTCTCCCGCTGCCTCGCATACCGTCGCATCATCGTCATCATGTCCGTTGACCCAATGGGCAATCCTGATCCCTAGGCAGCCTGGCCACCCGCGCGAAGCCTCTTGCCCAGGGCGACCTCAACCCTGTGCCCCAGGCAGCCCGCGGTCCGCAGGGCGCTGCGGGCCGCGGGCGACGCGGTCAGGCAGTGCCAGCTCTCACGCCGCGGCAGGTGCGGTCGGCAGCAAGGGCCTCAAGCCACACCGCGGCCACGGCGTCGTACACCGGACGGGAGCAGGCGAACTCAAGGACCGCGCTCACGGTAGCCTGAGAGCTACTGCAATGCAGGCTGCTGGAGGGCGGCCGCGACGTGCTACTGGAGCGGGTGGCAGAGCTCCTGGCTCCGCCGCCTCGGGGGCTCACCCCTTTTGCACCCAGCCACCGCCTTAGGCCCAAGGCGGACCGCACGGAGGCCCCACGTGCACCCGCACAGCTCCGAGCGGATTCCAGGGCCACTCCAATGCCAACCTGGCCGTCGACGCCTGGCTGCCAATAGTGTCGCCTCCGCCTCCGACCAGCGAAGGGGGATCCTTTACAGCCCACGGTCCCGGTGGGCCGCCACACTACCACTCCCTGGTGGGCACCTCGAGCAGGACTGCGTGGCACACGGGGCACTACAGCAAGGCATTCGGGGCGGCGGCCCCGAAAGTGTATGTGCCCCACATGGTGGATCAAGGACACGCGCAGGAGGAAGACCATGGCTCGTTCCTCTGCCCAGGCTGGGAGGAAGAGACACCCGAAGCTGAGCTCTTTCAGGAGCCCAGGGAAGGCCTCATCGACCGTGCTGGAGGCAGCGACTATCGGGTACCGCTAATCCCTCAGGAACAGGCATACGCTAACCATGGATCACAGGAGGTACAGGTCGTCGCAGCGGATGGCCGCCCCAATCCAGTAGCTTCCTACCCCTCAGGAGGAGGGCACCGGGGGCTGTAGGAGGGGGCCGAGATCCGGCCTCGCCCACGCGGCGCTCGGAGCAAGGCGTCCTCAGGAGGTAGGCCTTCTGTCGGGGAGGTGCCTCAGGGCCTACCCCCAGCAGAGGACCTGTGGTCGTCAGGGGAACCGCTGGCGACCTCTCTATCCCATCGGTGGCGTCCTCGGTCTCTGACCGTCGCCGATGGCAATAGAGTGTGGTGCAAGCCGGGGCCCTTGTCTGGTGATATGAAGCAAGGCCGGTACCTGTGAAGAAGGCCCAGTGCCTGTGAAGCTCGCCGCCCCGTGACACTCTCACGTAATAATGAGTGGGGCTGTACATGCCCCGGAGTCTCCGGAGAGCCGCCCTCGGGCCTCGGGAGCTCCCGCCCACGCCTAGTGGTAGCACTTAGCTCCGCGCTGGTGAGAAGACGTCGAAGACTAGACTAGGTGCCGGGCGCGGCCTTTCTGCTTTCCTTTTTGCCTTTCCTTTGGTTGTCGTTTTTCCCCTGTTTGGATTTAAGTTGGATTTGAGCTTGAGACTTGCGTGTGTTCGGGGAAGGGGTGTTTAGTCTCGTTCAAGCAATCTCTCGCGTTTTGGTTACCGCTTTGCGTCCATCCGGCCTCAGCTGCCTCCCCTCGTGAGCCCCTCGCGAGCCGGGCCAGGCCCAGCATGCGCGCAGCCCGGACTGCCATCACCACGCCCCCTCAGGAGGTTCTCATTACAGGTTCAATGGGCTCGTTCAGGAGGCACTCGGGACACCACGGCCTTCCGCAGGCTCGCTCACGGCCCACGCGGGTCGAAGGTAAACAAGCCAGTCAACTCGTCACGAGACCAGCCGCTTGGCGTAGGCATGCGGGTGATATCATGTCTACAAATACGCTAACTGCAAGTTTTTACACGAGGGGCTCCCCCTCCCAAAATGCTCTTACAACCCTCAGGGCCAAGCCCGAACTCTCTCTGTGCGGGGTAAAAAGCAGGAACAACGCGCGGTCAATGGGATAAATCCCCCAATGCATCCTCAGGGCACCTCCGGAGTCGCCACTGGCATCGCTGGCCTCGCCGCCGCCTTCTACGCTGCCGTCATCAGCACCTGGGCCATTCACCACTCCGCCCTCATTAGCAGCTAGGACCACACCGTCGTCATCGGCGGTGAAGGCCCTAACAAGGGCGTCCATGTTGTCTTCCACCCAATGCGCCAGATCGCCCCGGATTGCCAGGGGTACCAGTGCGATGGCGGCATCGAAGTCAAAATGGGGTCCATGTCTGGAGATGACTGAAGACGCGAGAAAAAGCACACCCAAGCAGGGCACGGCTCCTCTCCTCCACCAACCTGTCGGCTCTGCCCGACCGAGTCTCCAGTTGCGTCACCACATCGGTGTAGAACTGAAGGTTACCAGCATAGTTAACCACATGAGGCTCCCCAACGGCTGCCTCGCAGATGTTGCCCAAGGCCGTGTTAGCTCTTTCCCGGAGCGTGCGAAGCATAGGGCCATGCATGTGCTCCAAGGTCTGCCGCTGGCGTATCTCGTCCTTGCTCCGCCGCATGACGGCCTCAGCCGCGTCCACCCTTTGACGGAGAAGAAGCACCTCGGCGCGGGAGGAAGCCTGCTCCACCTGTGCCGCGCCAAGGGCGGCCCCGGCAGCGTCCGCATGCCGCGTCACTTCATCCAGCTTGGCCTTCAGGGCGGCGGTCCTGCCCTCTGCTTCAACCTTGATCAACTCCAGCCTCTCCTCGAACTCGCGCTCGAGGTTCGAGCGGGCCGCCGCCACCCGACGATCAACCTCTTCTGAGGCTCGGGCTTCCCTCGCGGCAACGTCATCCTCCGCCTGCGCCACCAGGCGCTCCCTCGTCTCCAACTGCTCGAGGTCCAGGGTGCGCTTGGTGGCCTCCAGCGTCAGCGCCTCCTCACACCTCTGGAGCTCCGCCTGGTCGACCGAGGCCCCCTTCATCGATGCAAGGGCCGCCTCACGCAACTCCACCTGCTGCTCCATGGAGCTACTCCAGGCCCGGAGCTCCCACACCCGCTCCTCTGCAGCACTATGCCGCTGGTCAGCCTCCTGGGCCTCCTCGACGGCCCGGGAGAAGGCCTCTTGAGAAGCCGCCAGTGACACCTTGGCTTTCTCATTATCGAGGTCACATTGGTGGCGCGCAAGGGCAACGGCCACCTTTAGCTTGCACCTCTCCTCAGCTAGGCGCAGGCCCTCGGCCTCAAGGCGCGCGTCCTCATCAGCAAGCTCTGCACCTAGATGGCTCACTGCGTCAGCCGCCCTCCGGAGAAACCCTTGGCGAAGGGCGCGGCGCTCCCAAGCGCGCTCGAGCACGTCTTCTGCGTCATCCTCCGCTCCAGGCGCGCGTGAAGGGCCACGAACCAGCACTCCCCCTCTGGGCAGGGGGCTGGGGGCTGGCGCCCTCGCGATGGCCGGACGCGCCCCGCCAGAAGCCTGGCCCGGAGCCGGTTCATCCTCCAAGGAAGAACGCAAGACCGACCTCAGCCAGTCGCCATCCACGCCCAATCGAAGAACCCAGGGCAGGCTGGCTACACCCCGGGAGGGCTCGTGAAGGAGGGTCGCGAGGTGCGCATAATCATGATGCATCAGAGGATGGCTCACCTCTCCAACCGGCCTCGCCACAAGGGCAGTGCTTGAGCTCGGGGCGCTTGGGGATGGTGGAGAGGGCGAGGCCTGGAGGGATGGCTCCTCAGCCGTCTCCATGAACTCGGCAGGAAGGGCCCTATAGGGCAATGATCAGCTGAAGCAACGGGAAAGTAAGGGACTAAGAAAGGGGAAGGCTTACTCATCAATGGCGAAGTACTTCCTGCGCTTCAATAGGCGGCAAGGGTAATCATCACCCAAGGCCTCCTTTCTCTTTCGGATAGCCTCGAAGTCCATGCGGAAGCGGCCTAGGAGCTCGGTGCAAGGGTCAGCCTGCGACGAGGAAGAAGCGCCAATGTGGCCGGCGTCGGGGGCATCGCCCTGGCGCACGCCGCCAGACTCCACCCCACGAAGGGTGGCCGGGGCCTCAGGAGACTCTGCCACGGGAGCCGCGGGCCGCGGCTCAACACCTTCAGCCGCCGCAGGGCAGGCCTCAGAAGCTGCCACCTCAGGAGTTCCGCATGGCGTCATCTGTTGGGGAACGTAGTAATTTCAAAAAATTTCCTACGCACACGCAAGATCATAGTGATGGCATAGCAACGAGAGGGGAGAGTGTTGTCCATGTACCCTCGTAGACTGTAAGCGGAAGCGTTATCACAACACGGTTGATGTAGTCGTACGTCTTCACGATTCGACCGATCCAAGCGCCGAACGTACGGCACCTCCGTGTTCAGCACACGTTCAGCTCGATGACGTCCCCCGGGCTCCAATCCAGCAAAGCGTCGGGGATGAGTCCCGTCAGCACGACGGCGTGGTGATGATGATGATGTTCTACCGGCGTAGGGCTTCGCCTAAACTCCGCGACGATATGACCGAGATGGAATATGGTGGAGGGGGGCACCGCACACGGCTAAGGAACGATCCATAGATCAACTTGTGTGTCTATGGGGTGCCCCCCTCCTCCGTATATATAAAGGGGGAAAGGAGGAGGGGGCCGGCCAAGAGGGGAGGCGCGCCCTGGGGGGGCAAACCTACTCCAAGTAGGTTTGGCCCCCCTTTCCTATTAGGAGTAGGAAAGGGAAGGAAGAGAGGGGAGGGAAGAAGGAAAGGGGGGCCCGGCCCCCCTCCCAATTCGGATTGGGCTTGGGGGGGCCTCCTTTGCTCCTTCTCCCTCCCTTCCACTAAGGCCCAATAAGGCCCATATACTTACCGGGGGGTTCCGGTAACCTCTCGGAACTCCGGTATAGTCCCAATCTCATCCGGAACCTTTCCGGTGTTCAAATATATCCGTCCAATATATCAATATTTATGTCTCGACCATTTCGAGACTCCTCGTCATGTCCGTGATCACATCCGGTACTCCGAACAACCTTCGGTACATCAAAACTTATAAACTCATAATAAAACTGTCATCGTAACGTTAAGCGTGCGGACCCTACGGGTTCGAGAACTATGTAGACATGACCTAGAACTATTCTCGGTCAATAACCAATAGCGGAACCTGGATGTTCATATTGGTTCCTACATATTCTACGAAGATCTTTATCGGTCAAACCGCATAACAACATACGTTGTTCCCTTT
The DNA here is from genome assembly GCF_002162155.2 of Triticum dicoccoides. Classification (NCBI taxonomy): domain Eukaryota; kingdom Viridiplantae; phylum Streptophyta; class Magnoliopsida; order Poales; family Poaceae; genus Triticum; species Triticum dicoccoides. Next base: position 281,011,320 of record NC_041381.1, read on the forward strand.
GTCATCGGTATGTTACTTGCCCGAGATTCGATCGTCAGTATCCAATACCTAGTTCAATCTCGTTACCGGTAAGTCTCTTTACTCGTTCCGTAATACATCATTTCATAACTAACTCATTAGTTACAATGCTTGCAAGGCTTAGGTGATGATTATTACTGAGAGGGCCCAGAGATACCTCTCCGACAATCGGAGTGACAAAACCTAATCTCGAAATATGCCAACCCAACATGTACCTTCAGAGACACCTGTAGAGCACCTTTATAATCACCCAGTTACGTTGTGACGTTTGGTAGCACACAAAGTGTTCCTCTGGTAAACGGGAGTTGCATAATCTCATAGTCACAGGAACATGTATAAGTCATGAAGAAAGCAGTAGCAACATACTAAATGATCGTGTGCTAAGCTAACGGAATGGGTCAAGTCAATCACATCATTCTCCTAATGATGTGATCCCGTTAATCAAGTGACAACTCTTTTGTCCATGGCTAGGAAACTTAACCATCTTTGATTCACGAGCTAGTCAAGTAGAGGCATACTAGTGACACTATGTTTGTCTATGTATTCACACATGTATTATGTTTCCGGTTAATACAATTCTAGCATGAATAATAAACATTTATCATGAAATAAGGACATAAATAATAACTTTATTATTGCCTCTAGGGCATATTTCCTTCAGTCTCCCACTTGCACTAGAGTCAATAATCTAGTTCACATCACCATGTGATTTAACACCAATATTCACATCTGTATGTGATTAATACCCATAGTTCACATCGTCATGTGATCAACGCCCAAAGGGTTTACTAGAGTCAATAATCTAGTTCACATGGCTATGTGATTAACACCCAAAGAGTAATAAGGTATGATCATGTTTTCCTCGTGAGAGAAATTTAGTCAACGGGTCTGTTACATACAGAGCCGTATGTATTTTGTGAATATTCTTATGTCTTCAATACTCTGCACGGAGCTACTCTAGCTAATTTCTCCCACTTTCAATATGTATCCAGATTGAGACTTAGAGTCCTCTGGATCAGTGTAAAAGTTTGCACCGATGTAACTTTTACAACAAACTCTTTTATCACCTCCATAATCGAGAAACATCTCCTTAGTCCTCACTAAGGATATTCTTGACCTTTATCTAGTGATCTACTCTTAGATCAAAATTGTATTCCTTTGCCAAACTCAGAGCAAGGTATACAATAGGTCTAGTACACAACATAGCATACTTTATAGAACCTATGACTGAGGCATAGGGAATGACTGTTCAACTTCACACCTTGCAACACAGGCAAGAACTCTTTCTTTGACTGTTCCATTTTGAACTACTTCAAAATCTTGTCAAGGTATGTACTCATTGAAAAATCTTATCAAGAGTCTTGATCTATCTCTATAGATCTTGATGCTCAATGTGTAAGCAGCTTCACCAAGGTATTTCTTTGAAAAACTCCTTTCAAACACTCCTTTATGCTTTGCAGAATAATTATACATTATTTCCGATCAACAATATGTCATTCACATATACTTATCAGAAATGCTGTAGTGCTCCCACTCACTTTATTGTAAATACAGGCTTCTTCAAAAGTCTGTATAAAACCATATGCTTTGATCAACTCATCAAAGCGTATATTCCAACTCCGAGATGCTTGCACCAGTCCATAGATGGATCGCTGGAGCTTGCACACTTTGTTAGCATCTTTAGGTTTGACAAAAACTTTCTGGTTGCATCATATACAACTCTTCTTTAATAAATCCATTAAGGAATGCAGTTTTGACATCCATTTGCCAGATTTCATAGAATGTGGCAATTGCTAACATGATTCAGACAGACTTAAGCTTCGAACGAGTGAGAAAATCTCATCGTATTCAACACCTTAAACTTGTTGAAAACCTTTCGCAACAAGTCGAGCTTAGTAATAGTAACACTACTATCAGTGTCCGTCTTCCTCTTGAAGATCCATTTATTTAACATGGCTTGCTGATCATCGAGCAAGTCAATCAAAGTCCATACTTTGTTCTCATACATGGATCATATCTCAGATTTTATGGCCTCAAGCCATTTCGTGGAATCTGGGCTCATCATCGCTTCCTCATAGTTCGTAGGTTCATCATGGTCTAGTAACATGACTTCCAGAACAGGATTACCGTATCACTCTGGTGCGGATATTACTCTGGAAGACTTACGAGGTTCTGTAGTAACTTAATCTGAAGTTTCATGATCATCATCATTAACTTCCTCACTAATTGGTGTAGTAGTCACAGGAACAGATTTCTGTGATGAACTACTTTCAAATAAGGGAGCAGGTACAGTTACCTCATCAAGTTCTACTTTCCTCCCACTCACTTCTTTCGAGAGAAACTCCTTCTCTAGAAAGGATCCATTCTAAGCAACGAATGTTTTGCCTTTGGATTTGTGATAGAAGGAGTACCCAACAGTTTCCTTTGGGTATTCTATGAAGACACACTTCTTCGATTTGGGTTCGAGCTTATCAGGTTGAAACTTTTTCATATAAGCATCGCAACTCCAAACTTTAAGAAACGGCAACTTTGGTTTCTTGCCAAACCACAGTTCATAATGCGTCGTCTCAACGGATTTTGATGGTGCCCAATTTAAAGTGAATGCAGCTGTCTCTAATGCATAACCCCAAAACGATAGCAGTAAATCGATAAGAGACATCATAGATCGCACCATATCCAATAAAGTGCGGTTACGACGTTCGGACACACCATAACATTGTGGTGTTCCAGGTGGCATGAGCTGTGAAACTATTCCACATTGTTTTAATTGAAGACCAAACTCGTAACTCAAATATTTGTCTCCGCGATCAGATTGCAGAAACTTTATTTTCTTGTTACGATGATTTTTCCACTTCACTCTTAAATTCTTTGAACCTTTCAACTATTTCAGACTTATGTTTCATCAAGTAGATATACCCATATTTGCTCAAATCATCTTGTGAAGGTCAGAAAATAACGATACTTGCCATGAGCATCAACACTCATTGGATCGCATACATCGGTATGTATTATTTCCAGTAAGTTAGTAGCTTGTTCCATTGTTCCGAAGAACGTAGTTTTAGTCATCTTGCCCAAAAGGCACGGTTCGCAAGCATCAAATGATTCATAACCAAGTGATTCCGAAAATCCATCTTTTATGGAGTTTCTTCATGCGCTTTATACCAATATGACCTAAACGGCAGTGCCACAAATAAGTTGCACTATCATTATTAACTTTACATCTTTTGGTTTCAATATTATGAATATGTGTATCACACGATCGAGATCCAACGAACCATTTTCATTGGGTGTGTAACCATATAAGGTTTTATTCATGTAAACAGAACAACAATTTATTCTCTTACTTAAATGAATAACCGCATTGCAATAAACATGATCAAATCATATTCATGCTCAACGCAAACACCAAATAACACTTATTTAGTTTCAACACTAATCCCGAAAGTATAGGGAGTGTGCGATGATGATCATATCAATCTTGGAACTACTTCCAACACACATCGTCACTTCCCCTTCAACCAGTCTCTGTTTATATAACTCCTGTTTCGAGTTACTAATCTTAGCAACTGAACAAGTATCAAATACTTAGGGGCTACTATAAACACTAGTAAGGCACACATCAATAACCTGTATATCAAATATACCCTTGTTCACTTCCCATCCTTCTTATCCACCAAATATTCAAGGCATTTCCGCTTCTAGTGACCATTTCCTTTGCAGTATAATCACTCAGTTTCAGGCTTTGGTCCAGTTTTGCGCTTCTTCGCGGGAGTGACAACTTGCTTGCCATTCTGCTTGAAGTTCCCATTCTTTCCCTTTGCCCTTTTCTTGAAACTAGTGGTCTTGTCAATCATCAACACTTGATGCTCTTTCTTGATTTCTACCTTCGTCGATTTCAGCATCATGAAGAGCTCGGGAATCGTTTTCGTCATCCCTTGCATTATAGTTCATCACTAAGTTCTACTAACTTGGTGGTGGTGACTAGAGAATTCTGTCAATCACTATCTTATCTGGAAGATTAACTCCCACTTGATGCAAGCGATTGTAGTACCCAGACAATCTGAGCACATGCTCACTAGTTGAGCGATTCTCCTCCATCTTTTAGCAATAGAACTTGTTGGAGACTTCATATCTCTCAACTCGGGTATTTGCTTGAAATATTAACTTCAACTCCTGGAACATCTCATATGGTCCATGACGTTCAAAACGTTTTTGAAGTCCCGATTCTAAGCCATAAAGCATGGTGCACAAAACTATCAAGTAGTCATCATATTGAGCTAGCCAAACGTTCATAACGTCTGCATCTGCTCCTGCAATAGGTCTGTCACCTAGCGGTGCATTAAGGACATAATTCTTCTGTGCAGCAATGAGGATAATCCTCAGATCACGGATCCAATCCGCATCATTTCTACTAACATTTTTCAACATAGTTTTCTCTAGGAACACATATAAAAATAAACAAATGAAAGCAACAACGCGAGCTATTGATCTACAACATAATTTGCAAAATACTACCAGGACTAAGTTCATGATAAATTAAAGTTCAATTAATCATATTACTTAATAACTCCCACTTACAAAGACATCTCTCTAATCTTCTAAGTGATCACGTGATCCAAATCAACTAAACCATAACCGATCATCACGTGAGATGGAGTAGTTTTCAATGGTGAACATCACTATGTTGATCATATCTACTATATGATTCACGCTCGACCTTTCGGTCTCCGTGTTCCGAGGCCATATCTGCATATGCTAGGCTCGTCAAGTTTAACCTGAGTATTCCGCGTGTGCAAAACTGGCTTGCACCCGTTGTAGATGGACGTAGAGCTTATCACACCCGATCATCACGTGGTGTCTGGGCACGACGAACTTTGGCAACGGTGCATACTCAGGGAGAACACTTTTATCTTGAAATTTAGTGAGAGATCATCTTATAATGCTATCGTCAATCAAAGCAAGATAAGATGCATAAAGGATAAACATCACATGCAATCAATATAAGTGATATCATATGGCCATCATCATCTTGTGCTTGTGATCTCCATCTCCGAAGCACCGTCGTGATCACCATCGTCACCGGCGCGACACCTTGATCTCCATCGTAGCATCGTTGTCGTTTACGCCATCTATTGCTTCTACGACTATCGCTACCGCTTAGTGATAAAGTAAAGTAATTACAGGGCGTTTGCATTTCATACAATAAAGCGACAACCATATGGCTCCTGCCAGTTGCCGATAACTTCGGTTACAAAACATGATCATCTCATACAATAAATATAGCATCACGTCTTGACCATATCACATCACAACATGCCCTGCAAAAACAAGTTAGACGTCCTCTACTTTGTTGTTGCAATTTTTACGTGGCTGCTACGGGCTTAGCAAGAACCGTTCTTACCTACGCATCAAAACCACAATGATAGTTCGTCAAGTTAGTGCTGTTTTAACCTTCGCAAGGACCGGGCGTAGCCACACTCGATTCAGCTAAAGTGAGAGAGACAGACACCCGCCAGCCACCTTTAAGCACGAGTGCTCGTAACGGTGAAACCAGTCTCGCGTAAGCATACGCGTAATGTCGGTCCGGGCCGCTTCATCTCACAATACCGCCGAACCAAAGTATGACATGCTGGTAAGCAGTATGACTTGTATCGCCCACAACTCACTTGTGTTCTAGTCGTGCATATGACATCAATGCATAAAACCTAGGCTCGGATGCCACTGTTGGGGAACGTAGTAATTTCAAAAAAATTCCTACGCACACGCAAGATCATGGTGATGGCATAGCAACGAGAGGGGAGAGTGTTGTCCACGTACCCTCGTAGACCGTAAGCGAAAGCGTTATCACAACGCGGTTGATGTAGTCGTATGTCTTCACGACTCGACCGATCCAAGCGCCGAACGTACGGCACCTTCGTGTTCAGCACACGTGCAGCTCGATGACGTCCCCCGGGCTCCAATCCAGCAAAGCGTCGGGGATGAGTCCCGTCAGCACGACGGCGTGGTGACGATGATGATGTTCTACCGGCGCAGGGCTTCGCCTAAACTCCACGACGATATGACCGAGATGGAATATGGTGGAGGGGGGCACCGCACACGGCTAAGGAACGATCCGTAGATCAACTTGTGTGTCTATGGGGTGCCCCCCTCCTCCGTATATATAAAGAGGGAGAGGAGGAGGGGGCCGGCCAAGAGGGGAGGCGCGCCCTAGGGGGGGCAAACCTACTCCAAGTAGGTTTGGCCCCCCTTTCCTATTAGGAGTAGGAAAGGGAAGGAAGAGAGGGGAGGGAAGAAGGAAAGGGGGGGCCGGCCCCCCTCCCAATTCGGATTGGGCTTGGGGGGGGGGCGCCCCCTCCTTTGCTCCTTCTCCCTCCCTTCCACTAAGGCCCAATAAGGCCCATATACTTACCGGGGGGTTCCGGTAACCTCCCGGAACTCCGGTATAGTCCCAATCTCATCCGGAACCTTTTCGGTGTTCAAATATATCCGTCCAATATATCAATCTTTATGTCTCGACCATTTCGAGACTCCTCGTCATGTCCGTGATCACATCCGGTACTCCGAACAACCTTCGGTACACCAAAACTTATAAACTCATAATAAAACTATCATCGTAACGTTAAGCGTGCGGACCCTACGGGTTCAAGAACTATGTAGACATGACCTAGAACTATTCTCGGTCAATAACCAATAGCGGAACCTGGATGTTCATATTGGTTCCTACATATTCTATGAAGATCTTTATCGGTCAAACCGCATAACAACATACGTTGTTCCCTTTGTCATCGGTATGTTACTTGCCCGAGATTCGATCGTCGGTATCCAATACCTAGTTCAATCTCGTTACCGGTAAGTCTCTTTACTCGTTCCGTAATACATCATTTCATAACTAACTCATTAGTTACAATGCTTGCAAGGCTTAGGTGATGAGTATTACTGAGAGGGCCCAGAGATACCTCTCCGACAATCGGAGTGACAAAACCTAATCTCGAAATATGCCAACCCAACATGTACCTTCGGAGACACCTGTAGAGCACCTTTATAATCACCCAGTTACGTTGTGACATTTGGTAGCACACAAAGTGTTCCTCTGGTAAACGGGAGTTGCATAATCTCATAGTCACAGGAACATGTATAAGTCATGAAGAAAGCAGTAACAACATACTAAACGATCGTGTGCTAAGCTAACGGAATGGGTCAAGTCACACATCATTCTCCTAATGATGTGATCCCGTTAATCAAATAACAACTCTTTTGTCCATGGCTAGGAAACTTAACCATCTTTGATTCACGAGCTAGTCAAGTAGAGGCATACTAGTGACACTATGTTTGTCTATGTATTCACACATGTATTATGTTTCCGGTTAATACAATTCTAGCATGAATAATAAACATTTATCATGAAATAAGGAAATAAATAATAACTTTATTATTGCCTCTAGGGCATATTTCCTTCATCATCATCCCGACGGAGGCCCCCTCAGCCCCCGGCGGCCCTTGCCTTCCAACTCCACCACTCGAGGAAGGACCGCCGCGGGCAACCGGGAGGGCAACCACCACAACTGGGTTCTCACGAGGTCCCATGAGGCCTGTGGGGTGCAGACCCCATTCGTTGAAGCTGGGCATCTGCTTCACAAAATCGGCCCTGCTTGAGCAAAGGTACAGCAGGGCACCCCCTTGCCGGAGGCTGCCAGGGGAAGGGTCCCCAGTCAGAATCATGAGAACCTTCCTCAGCACCTCAGGCGCCAGATCTTCCTCCTGGAGCCTCATGCGGTCTTCACGCCCCCCGAAGGCCCACATCCGACCGGAATAGCGCTGGAGAGGGGCAATGCGGCACAGGAGGAACTCCTTCACCACCTTGGGTGCCGTCACACCGAGCGCCCTCAAGTTCGCAAAGCGATGCCAGACGAAGACAAGCTGGGGGCTCGTGAGCGACTCCTGGCCCCAGCCCGAATTGGGGATAGCAGGCAAGGTTGGCTCCGAGAGCAGGGGGCTGGGCACTCCGACATCCACGTACAACCACCGCTCTTGGAACCCAGTCGCAGGCGGAGGAAGGCTAAACTCAATTCCTGAGGCCGCCGTTTCTGGTGCGGCGAGGAAGCTCACGCACCCCAAGCATTGGGTGGGGTCACTGAGGCGCAAAGAGAAGAAGTGGCGCAACAAGGCAACCGAAGGAGGAATGCGCACCATCGCCTCGCAAACAAAAGCGAAAATGACAAGAAGAGCAATGGATTCGATTCCCAAAGGCATCATGTGGATCTGGTAATGGGAAAGTACGTCGTTGAAGAAATCAGAAAAGGGGGGAACCAGCCCCGCCCACAGGGCATCGGAAAGTACCGGACCTCGGTGACTATTCTGTTAATGGAGAAGTGAGACGCGGGCCAGATCATCATCCTCCCGCACTCGTTGAAGATGGTGGCAAGGGCAGAACTGACCTTATCCAAGGCTTCCAGGTTGAGTATGATCGACTGATCGACGACAGGAGCCGTCGACGGCGGCGAGTGGGGCGAGGGCGCAGGCTTCTGCCCTTTCCCCTTTTTCATCGGCGCCATGGAGACAGGAAGGGAGAGGATTCAATATTGGGTTGGAAGTGGAGGCTGGAGCTCGAGAGGAGGAAGGGCAGGAGACACGCAAGCAGAGAGAAGAGGGATGACTGTGTGCAACCGCGGGTCCGCCTAGCTGAGCGCAAAATAAGGAGGCATGGGGAAACAGGGACGCCCACATCCAATCAACCGCCACGCGGTGCCCCAGGCCACAGGCTATTGGGGTCCGCGGTGCTTTGCACTTGGCCCTTCGCTTCTCTGCTAAGCCAAGTCCAGGCGCGCCTTGGGACCGGGGGCTACTGTCGGTGTTCTGGGAACGGGGGTACCCAGACTTGCCTGCCTGCGACCTGTGGCGTGGCTCAGGGAGTGGCCCAGCACGGCCCATCTTCATCAACACATGCTCAAGACCCTCGCGAGGGGCCAAGCCTCGCGGGGCTGACGACAGGAGGCTTCCTCAGGCACAACCTCGTTAGGTTGGCTCGCGAGGAGGCGGAGAGATCAAGGCGGGGTACCTCACGAGGTGCCCATGACGCAAGCCATGACGACCGAGGCCAGGCGGACGCCAGGCGGGCGCCGGCCTGCACAGAGTCCTTGTTTCCTCTTTGGTGCAAAGGGGGCAAGCGCAGACAAGAGTATCAAGCAAAGACAACCATTTCGGTGCAACAAGACCAAGACCAGCAGGACGGTAGGATGGAGGTCATCGTGGAGCCCAAGCCGGCGTCACCATCAGGGTCTTTGGCAGGCAAGGACCGACTTTAGTTAGGATAAGTGTACTAGATGTGCCCCTTCAAAATGGCCAATTGTTGGCGCCCTTCCCGCTCAATATTTGGGAAGAGGCCCAGGGCCTCCCTCTATAAATAGAGCTAGCCACCGCAGAGTAGAGGGAGAGATTTTGGGTAGACTAGAGAGAGAGAGAGAGGCGACTGAACTCACCCAAGCAGTTCATTGCACCAGCCAAGAACAGCCCCTCGCGAGGCTGTTCTTCCTTGTAATATTCATCATCAGCCCCTGAGGCAATCCACCACACCACAAACTGGAGTAGGGTATTACACCACAATGGTGGCCTGAACCAGTATAAATCTCGTGTCCCTTGTGTTGTCCTTCATGTAGTTTTAGATCCTTGCGAGGCGGCGAGACGTGGGTAGGCAGGAGGTGTGATCTCCGCGTGCACCCCAGAGTTCGAACCTTAAGGGTCTGCCGAAACCCGAAATCCGACAGTGTCATCGCCGCAAGATCTACATCGATAACGTGGGTTGGGGCCCCAAGGCCGGCTCATCGAGTACGGGTACCGGGTCCCCTTCGGCGGAATTCATGTCTTCATCAGCAAGATTGGTGAGTCGGAAGCTGAGCTGGACACCTGCACTGACATCGTCGAGATGGCTCAGCGCGCACGAGCCGCCAAGGTTCAAGCCGCCCCGAAGCATGTCTTTGTTGGCTTTACTCAAGGAGTAGATCTAGAAGGAGGATCTGAATCTGGTGGTGAGACGTCCGTCTATTCAGGCGATGAGTCCTCAACTGGCAAGACCATGTATCAAGTTCAAGATGGTGGGCTTGGGGGCTGTTCCGATGGTGACAGTATTCCGGACCCCTACGAGCTGCCAAACCAGGTTACAATCTTCATTGCCGGTACACAACCAGGGCAGAATTCTTCAACTGCGGTAGCAATGATCTCTGGTTCAGCGACGTCAACGACAGCTGGGGCAGGAGGCCCTGTGCGCCTGCTGGCTCAAGTTTTATCAGATTTGTTGGAGGCTCTGGCAACATTGTTAATGGCAGAGGTAACCCCGGTGAACCAAACACAACATAATGCAGACGTTGCAAAGTTATGTGATGAGATAACCCAAGCCAAGGAGGATCTAAATGTTGAGAACACCAGGATGGCGATGGAGCGAGCTGCCTTGGAGAGGGAGGCAAAACGGCTTCAAGCAGAGAATTTTCGCTTGAGCTTGGTGATAACCCACAAGTATAGGGGATCGCAACAACTATCGAGGGTAGAGTATTCAACCCAAATTTATTGATTCGACACAAGGGGAGCCAAAGAATATTCTTAAGTATTAGCAGTTGAGTTGTCAATTCAACCACACCTGGATAACTTAGTATCTGCAGCAAAGTATTTAGTAGCAAAGTAGTATGATAGTAATGGGAACAGTGGCAACGGTAAAGTAAATAAGCAAAGCACAATATGTGAAAAGCTCGTAGGAATTGGATCAGTGATGGATAATTATGTCGGATGCGATTCCTCATGTAATAGCTATAACATAGGGTGACACAGAACTAGCTCCAGTTCATCAATGTAATGTAGGCATGTATTTCAAATGTAGTCATATGTGCTTATGGAAAAGAACTTGCATGACATCTTTTGTCCTACCCTCCCGTGGCAGCGGGGTCCAAGTGGAAACTAAGGGATATTAAGGCCTCCTTTTAATAGAGAATTAGACCAAAGCATTAACACATAGTGAATACATGAACTCCTCAAACTATGGTCATCACCGAGAAGTATCCCGATTATTGTCACTTCAGGGTTGTCGGATCATAACACATAATAAGTGACAATAGACTTGCAAGATAGGATCAAGAACTCACATATATTCATGAAAACATAATAGGTTCAGATCTGAAATCATGGCACTCGGGCCCTAGTGACAAGCATTAAGCAGAGCAAAGTCATAGCAACATCAATCTCAGAACATAGTGGATACTAGGGATCAAACCCTAACAAAACTAACTTGATTACATGGTAAATCTCATCCAACCCATCACCGTCCAGCAAGCCTACGATGGAATTACTCACGCACGGTGGTGAGCATCATGAAATTGGTGATGGAGGATGGTTGATGATGACGATGGCGATGAATCCCCCTCTCCGGAGCCCCGAACAGACTCCAGATCAGCCCTCCCGAGAGAGATTAGGGCTTGGCGGCGGCTCCGTGTCGTAAAACGCGATGAAACTTTCTCTTTGATTTTTTTCTCCGTGAAACGGAATATATAGAGTTGGAGTTGAGGTCGGTGGAGCATCAGGGAGCCCATGAGACAGGGGGACGCGCCCAAGGGGAGGGGCACGCCCCCCACCCTCGTGGACAGGGTGTGGTCCCCTTGGCCTTGATTCTTTCGCCAGTATTTTTTATATTTTCCAAAAGTTATCTCCGTGGATTTTCAGGTCATTCCGAGAACTTTTATTTTCTGCACAATAAACAACACCATGGCAGTTCTGCTGAAAACAGCGTCCGTCCGGGTTAGTTTCATTCAAATCATGCAAGTTAGAGTCCAAAACAAGGGCAAAAGTGTTTGGAAAAGTAGATACGTTGGAGACATATCAACTCCCCCAAGCATAAACCTTTGCTTGTCCTCAAGGAATTCAGTTGATAAACTGAAAGTGATAAAGAAAAACTTTTACAAACTCTGTTTGCTCTTGTTGTTGTAGATATGTAAAGCCAGCATTCAATTTTCAGCAAAGATTATGAACTAACCATATTCACAATAACACTTAGGTCTCATATTTACTCATGTCAATAGCATAATCAGCTAGCGAGCAATAATAATAAAACTCGGATGACAACACTTTCTCAAAACAATCATGATATGATATGACAAAATGGTATCTCGCTAGCCCTTTCTAAGACTGCAAAACATAAATGCAGAGCACCTTTAAAGATCAAGGACTGACTAAACATTGTAATTCATGGTAAAAGAGATCCAGTCAAGTCATACCCAATATAGACTAATAGTAATGCATGCAAATGACAGTGTGCTCTCCAGCGGGTACTTTTTAATAAGAGGGTGATGACTCAACATAAAAGTAAATAGATAGTCCCTTCGCAGAGGGAAGCAGGGATTTGTAGAGGTGCCAGAGCTCGATTTTAAAATAGAGATGAGTAACATTTTGAGCGGTATACTTTCACTGTCAATGCAACAACTATGAGATGGCGATATCTTCCATGCTACATATATTATAGGCGGTTCCCAAACAGAATGGTAAAATTTTATACTCCCCCACCACCAACAAGCATCAATCCATGGCTTGCTCGAAACAACGAGTGCCTCCAACTAGCAACAGCCCTGGGGGAGTTTTGTTTAATTATTTTTATTTGCTTTGATCTTTTTGATCATGGGACATGGCATCCCGGTTACCAGCCATTTTCTCGTGAATGAGGAGCGGAGTCCACTCCTCTTGAGAATAACCCACCTAACATGGAAGATACAGACAACCCTAGTTGAAACATGAGCTGCTCGAGCATACAAAACAGAATTTCATTTGAAGGTTTGGAGTTTGGCACATACAAATTTACTTGGAACGGCAGGTAGAAACCGCATATAGGAAGGTATGGTGGACTCATATGGAATAACTTTGGAGTTTATGGAGTTTGGATGCACAAGCAGTATTCCCGCTTAGTACAGGTGACGGCTAGCAAAAGACTGGGAAGCGACCATTTGAGAGAGCGACAACAGTCATGAACATGCATTAAAATTAATCTACACCAGGTGCAAGCATGAGTAGGATATAATCCACCATGAACATAAATATCGTAAAGGCTATGTTGATTTGTTTTCAACTACATGCGTGCACATGTGCCAAGTCGAGTCACTCAATTCATTCAAAGGAGGATACCATCCCATCATACCACATCACAATCATTTTAATAGCATGTTGGCATGCAAGGTAAATCATTATAAGCTCCCAGCTAATTAAGAATGACATAAGCAACTATAATCTCTAAATGTCATTGCAAACATGTTTATTCATAATAGGCTGAATCAAGAACGATGAACTCATCATATTTACAAAAACAAAAGAGGTCGAGTTCATACCAGCTTCTCTTATCTCAATCAGTCCCTCATATATCGTCATTATTGCCTTTCACTTGCACGACTGAACGGTGTGTATAATAATAATAGTGCACGCGTGCATTGGACTAAGCAGGAATCTGCAAGTATTCAATTCAAGAGAGAAGACAAAGTAATATGGGCTCTAAATTAAATCAACAACCATGCATATGAGAGCCACTAAACATTTTAATTATGGTCTTCTACTCTAGACCCCCAAAGGAAAGAAAAGAAATAAAACTATTTACACGGGAAAGCTCCCAACAAGCAAAAAGAAGAACGGGAAATCTTTTTGGGTTTTCATTTTAATTGCTACTACAAGCATGGAAAGTAAATTAACTAATTTTTTTTGTTTTCTTAAGGTTTATCAAACACACAAGAAGAAAGCTAGAAAAAGAAATTAAACTAGCATGGATAATACAATGAAAGAGTATGAGCACCGACAACTGGAATAGTGTGTGAACATGAATGTAAAGTCGGTCAGAAATACATACTCCCCCAAGCTTAGGCTTTTGAGCTAAGTTGGTCTAATGCCAAGGGTAGCCTGGCTGATATCCGAAGTTATAACCGGGGTCGTACTGAGATGCAGCAGCCAATGCCTCTTGAGCTGCGGCATGTTGGCGAGCTGCCTCCTCTCTCCCCTCGTGTTCGGCTGCCTCCTCCCTGGTGACAACATATCTTTGTTTTGCCTGATAATCAAAAAGGGAAGGAGCAGGGAGAGTAACATGGACAGTGCGGCGTCTGTCAAAGATTAGTCGATACTGGAGGAATTGTTTATTCCTCAAAAGAAAACGATGCCTGACCATAGCGTCAAAATCTAAATAAGCGGGAGGCAACACCATATCACCCTCACATGGGGATATACAAAGATAATTAGCAACACGGGTTGCACAAATTCCTCCAAATAAATCTCCAGATATACCATTATTATGTAACCTACGTGCAACTATTGCCCCCAAGTTATAATCTTTATTACCTAATATAGCACTCTTGAGGACACAAAGATCAGGGACACACATGTGACATGCTTCATCTTTACCGTCAATGCATCTACCAATGAAGAGAGCAAAATAATTCATAGCAGGAAAATGAATGCTCCCTATGGTAGCTTGTGCTCTATCCCTAGATTCTCCCACAGTGATACTAGCAAGGAAGTCTTTATATTCATATTTGTGGGGTTCATGAACATTACCCCACTGCTGGAGTTTGCAAGCAGTAGTAAAATCTTCTAAGTCCATGGTATAAGATTCATCATAAATATCAAACAGGACATTCTGAGAATTACACGAAGATGTAAATTTAAATCTTCTCACGAACGAATCAGTCAATTGGTAGTACTGAGGACACTTATCTTGTATGAAGTCCTCAAGATCGGCATTACGCACATCTGCATCAAATTCATCCTTGATGCCTGCATTAACCACAAACTCTTCTGATGGCCACTCACAAGCCCACACTTCTGCTTCCCTTGGCGGTTCATCGTCTTACTTGCGCATAGCACGCCTAGGTCCTCTCTTTGTTGAGGAACCACCTTGGTACATTCTCCTGGACATATTTCTCTAAAAAATTTCTGAAATTTTTAGTAACTTCAAAATAAAAGTGAATCAAACTAAACAAGATTGGTAGCAACTACTCCCACAAGTGCCTAGAGCCTATACCATGCATTAGAATTACTTAGGACCTCATAAATTTGACATGCAAGCTCAAGAACAGGGTCACCTATGCAGCAAAATTGCAATGAATAAAGCACTAGAACAAAAACTAATTGGACCAATGGAGGAGTCACATACCAAGCAACAATCTCCCAAAGCAGTTTTGTGAATGGAGCTTTGAGCAAGAAGATCAAAAATCGCAGCAAAATGAGCTAGAACTCGTGCTTGAGCTGGATGGGGATTTTTTTGGGAGGAAGATGGAGTGTGTGGGTGCAGGAATAAGTGGAGGGGGCCCACCGTGGGCCCACGAGACAGGGGGCATGCCCAGGGGGAGTGGGCGCGCCCTCCACCCTCGTGGCCAGGTGCTTGCCCCCCTGTTGTGTTCTCAGTGCCTAAAATCCTCAAATATTCCATAAAAAATCATACTAAATTTACAGGGCATTTGGAGCACTTTTATTTTCGGGATATTTTTTATTGCAAGGATAATTCAGAAAACAGACAGATAATACTATTTTTGCTTTATTTATTCTAAATAACAGAAAGTAAAAAGAGAGTACAGAAGGTTGTGCCTTCTAGTTTCATCCATCTCATGATCATCAAAGTGAATCCACTAAGAAGGTTGATCAAGTCTTGTTAACAAACTCATTCCGAATAACATGGAACCAGAGAAATTTTGAATAACACTAAGTTTCCTCAACGGGGATATGAACATCCCCAACAATAAGAATATCATACTTTTTCTTGACAGTAGGAAGAGGAAATTCAAAACCTCCAATAATGATAGTTGGAACTTTTCCAATAGAATTGATGCTATGAACTTGAGGTTGTTCCCTCGTAAAGTGTACCATATGCTCATTACCATTAACATGAAAAGTGACATTGCCTTTGTTGCAATCAATAACAGCCCCTGCAGTATTCAAAAAGGGTCTACCAAGGATAAACGACATACTATCGTCCTCGGGAATATCAAGAATAACAAAGTCTGTTAACATAGTGACATTTGCAACCACAACAGGCACATCCTCACAAATACCGACAGGTATAGCAGTTGATTTATCAGCCATTTGCAAAGATATTTCAGTAGATGTCAACTTATTCAATTCAAGTCTACGATATAAAGAGAGAGGCATAACACTAACACCGGCTCCAAGATCACATAAATTAGTTTTAACATAGTTTCTTTTAATGGAGCATGGTATAGTAGGTACCCCTGGACCTCCAAGTTTCTTTGGTATTCCACCTTTAAAAGTATAATTAGCAAGCATGGTGGAAATTTTAGTTTCCGGTATCTTTCTTTTATTTGTAATGATATCCTTCATGTATTTAGCATAAGGATTTACTTTAAGCATATCAGTTAAGCGCATACGTAAGAAGATAGGTCTAATCATTTCAGCAAAGCGCTCAAAATCCTCATCATCCTTGGTCTTGGATGGTTTAGGAGGAAAGGGCATGGGTTTCTAAACCGATGGTTCTCTTTCTTTACCGTGCTTCCTAGCAACAAAATCTCTTTTATCATAACTTAGATTCTTTGATTGTGGGTTATCAAGATCAACAACAGGTTCAATCTCTACATCATTATTATTGCTAGGTGGAGCATCAACATGAACATTATCATTAACATTATCACTAGGTTCATGTTCATCACCTGATTGTGTTTCAGCATCAGAAATAGAAATATCATTTGGATTCTCAGGTGTGTCTACAACAGGTTCACTAGAAGCATGCAAAGTCATATCGTTTTTCTTTTTCTTCTTTTTAGAAGGACTAGGTGCATCTAAATTATTTCTCTAAGAATCCTGCTCGATTCTCTTAGGGTGGCCTTCAGGATACAAAGGTTTCTGAGTCATTCTACCAGTTCTAGTAGCCACTCTAACAGCAAAATCATGTTTATTATTTAATTCATCGAGCAAATCACTTTGAGCTTTAAGTACTTGCTCAGCTTGAGTGGTAACCATAGAAGCATATTTTCTAATGAGTTTAAGTTCACCTTTGATTCTAGCCATATAATCACTCAAGCGTCCTATCTCGAAAGCATTATTCTTTAATTCTCTACCAACATAAGCATTAAAACTTTCTTGTCTAGCCATAAAGTCCTCAAATTCATCTAAGCATTGGCTATGAAATTTAGTAGACGGGATTTCAACTTTATCATATCTATAGAGAGAATTTACCTTTACTACCTGTGTCGGGTTATCAAGACAGTGTGTTTCTTCGACAGGCGATAAATTAAGACCATGTATTTCTTCAATAGGAGGTAAATTCTTAACATCTTCAGCTTTAATACCTTTTTCTTTTATTGATTTCTTTGCCTCTTGCATATCTTCAGGACTGAGAAATAGAACACCCCTCTTCTTCGGAGTTGGTTTAGGAATAGGCTCAGGAGTTGGCTCAATTGGCTCAGGAATTGGCTCAGGAAGAGTCTAATTATTTTCATTAGTCAACATATTATTCAATAGTAATTTAGCTTGGTCGACTATTCTTTCCCTGAAAACACAACCAGCACAACTATCCAAGTGGTCCTTGGAAGCATCGGTTAGTCCATTACAAAAAATATCAAGTATTTCATTTTTCTTAAGAGGATGATCAGGGAAAGCATTAAGTAATCGGAGAAGCCTCCCCAAGCTTGTGGGAGACTCTCTTCTTCGATTTGCACAAAATTATATATTTCTCGCAAGGCAGCCTGTTTCTTATGAGCAGGGAAATATTTAGCAAGGAAGTAATAAATCATATCTTGGGGACTACGCACACAACCAGGATCAAGAGAATTAAACCAAGTTTTAGCATCACCCTTTGATGAGAATGGAAATATCTTAAGGATATAATAATAGCGAGACTTCTCATCATTAGTAAACAGGGTGGCTATATCATTTATCTTGGTAAAATGTGCCACAACAGCCATAAAAAGGATCAGATACAACGAAAGTAATTATCTCAGGATCAACAAAGAATTCATAATCCTTATCAGTAACAAAGATAGGTGAAGTAGCAAAAGCAGGGTCATATTTCATTCTAGCATTCAGAGTTTTCTATTTAAGTTTAGCTAGTAATTTCTTAAGATCAAATCTATCATTGCAAGCAAAAAGATCTCTAGCAGTTTCTTCATCCATAACATAACCCTCAGGAACAACATGCAATTCATAATTAGGGGGAGAACCTTCATCATCACTATCATTAATAATTTCATCTTCAATAATTTCATTCTCTCTAACCCTAGAAAGTTGTTCATCAAGATATTCACCTAATGGCACAGTAGTATCAAGCATAGAAGTAGTTTCATCATAAGTATCATGCATAGTAGAAGTGGCATCATCAATAACATGCGACATATTAGAATTCATAGCAGTAGCAGGTTTAGGTGTCGCAAGCTTACTCATAACAGAAGGAGAATCTAGTGCAGAGCTACATGGCAGTTCCTTACCTCCCCTCGTAGTTGAGAGAAAAATCTTAGTTCTTGCGTCTTTCAAGTTCTTCATAGTGATCAGCAGATATAAATCCCAAGTGACTCAAAGAATAGAGCTATGCTCCCCGACAACGGCGCTAGAAATTAGTCTTGATAACCCACAAGTATAGGGGATCGCAACAACTTTCCAGGGTAGAGTATTCAACCCAAATTTATTGATTCGACACAAGGGGAGCCAAAGAATATTCTTAAGTATTAGAAGTTGAGTTGTCAATTCAACCACACCTAGATAACTTAGTATCTACAGCAAAGTATTTAGTAGCAAAGTAGTATGATAGTAATGGTAACAGTGGCAACGGTAAAGTAAATAAGCAAAGCACAATATGTGAGAAGCTCGTAGGCATTGGATCAGTGATGGATAATTATGTCGGATGCGATTCCTCATGTAATAGCTATAACATAGAGTGACACAGAACTAGCCCCAATTCATCAATGTAATGTAGGCATGTATTCCGAATATAGTCATACATGCTTATGGAAAAGAACTTGCATGACATCTTTTGTCCTACCCTCTCGTGGCAGCGGGGTCCTAGTGGAAACTAAGGGATATTAAGGCCTCCTTTTAATAGAGAACCGGACCAAAGCATTAACACATAGTGAATACATGAACTCCTCAAACTACGGTCATCACCGAGAAGTATCCCGATTATTGTCACTTCAGGGTTGTCGGACCATAACACATAATAGGTGACGATAGACTTGCAAGATAGGATCAAGAACTCACATATATTCATGAAAACATAATAGGTTCAGGTCTGAAATCATGGCACTCGGGCCCTAGTGACAAGCATTAAGCATAGCAAAGTCATAGCAACATCAATCTCAGAACATAGTGGATACTAGGGATCAAACCCTAACAAAACTAACTTGATTACATGGTAAATCTCATCCAACCCATCACCGTCCAGCAAGCCTATGATGGATTTACTCATGCACGGTGGTGAGCATCATGAAATTGGTGATGGAGGATGGTTGATGATGACGATGGCGATGAATCCCCCTCTCCGGAGCCCCGAACAGACTCCAGATCAGCCCTCCCGAGAGAGATTAGGGCTTGACGGCGGCTCCGTGTCGTAAAACGCGATGAAACTTTCTCTTTGTTTTTTTTCTCCATGAAACGGAATATATAGAGTTGGAGTTGAGGTCGGTGGAGCATCAGGGGGCCCATGAGACAGGGGGCGTGCCCAGGGGGAGGGGGCACGCCCCCACCCTCCTGGACAGGGTGTGGGCCCCCTGGCCTTGATTCTTTCGCCAGTATCTTTTATATTTTCCAAAAGTTATCTCCGTGGACTTTCAGGTCATTCCGAGAACTTTTGTTTTCTGCACAATGAAAAACACCATGGTGGTTCTGCTGAAAACAACGTCAATCCAGGTTAGTTTCATTCAAATCATGCAAGTTAGAGTCCAAAACAAGGGCAAAAGTGTTTGCAAAAGTAGATACGTTGGAGACGTATCACTTGGACCGGGACCCATCAAACGCTGTCTTTAACAGAAGGCATGTGAGTCGTTTACCCCCGGTTTACGATGCGAGGAACCTTTTCAACACGCCTGGGGCAGGAACCAGTAACCCACCTAGTGTGGATCGGGCCATTGAGGCGCCGGTGGCTGGAGCACCGGTTCAACCACGTGCTGCAGACCCCCACGTTTGAATTTGACCCCTCCTCAGCATGTTCTGACGCCCCCAGGTCATTATTCTAATCCTTTGGACAACATGATAGCTGCGACTACTCGATTGGCGGATCTCCCGGTTCAGGATGAGTCGCCAACAGTGATGGAAATACGGCGAGACGGGGAACTTCTTCAGACGGTTGTGGCTCAACAGACAGCTTATTCATACAGTCGTGATCGGATTCATTCAACCCTACATCCAAGCTGGAGTTATAGTAGAGACATTGATGAACCGACCGTGTCGAGCAGTGAGAGGCACCACAATCAACCTTGTAGGCCTGACCCACCACGCGCTGATAATGATGCTCAGGCTTTGGTGGACGAGGGCAGAGCACATCGTGAGGTGGAGTTGGCAGCTTAGTTGGCGGCTCAACAACAATCTCCAGTTTATCCATTAGCGTCTGTGGAGGCAGGAGTGACCTCTAGAACCTTGGGTGTGCCATGTTTAGTGTCGGCTCTACACAACAAGTGCTTTCCTAATGATTTCAAGGGCCCCCGCAAGGTGCCTAACTACACGGCGGATCAGCCCCCAGAGGTTTGGATTGAGAGCTATGAGATGGCTATGGAGATGATGGATGTTAGTGATGTTGCATGTGCTAAGTATTTCACCATGATGTTGGATGGGCTGGCTCATACTTGGTTAAAAGGGCTGCTTGCTAACTCCATTGGGTCATGGGCGGAGTTGAAAACGTGATTTATTCAAAAATTTAAAGATACATGCAAGCAGCCTATGTCGATTCTGGATTTGAACTCTTGCGTCCAGGGTGAGGGTGAGTCAACAACCAATTGGGTGCGCCAGATCTCAGCCGTTATACACTCATCGGATAGTATTAACGCCGGTTCAACAGTCCTGATGTTATTGAAGAAATGACATTTTCTTCCTCTTAAGCAGAAATTGGGGCGGCTTAAGCGCAATTGCAATGATATGGGGGAGCTCATGGCAGCTCTCATCAAATATGCCGACTCTGATAGCACTAAAGACCCTGAGTCTGATGAGGAGAAAACTGGCAAAGGGAAGAAGAGTGGCAATACAAAGGGACAACATAACACGGTGGGTCAAGGTGGCAATGGCAAGCGCAAGGCCGACGGTGGTTTAGACTTTGTGCCTAACACCAATACGCATAGTAATAATCAGCGTCTTAAGGGGAAAACGCCAGCGCCCCGGTTTGGAGGGCCAAAGTTCAACCTGGAGGCCATGATGAATCAGCCTTGCCCAAAGCACGGAACCCAGGATAAGCCGACCAGTCATCTGTGGAAGGATTTTTCATCATGAGGGAGTATAGGAACTCTAATTTTTCTAGAATAATCAGGGCCCGCATGGCGGTTCAGGTTCCGGCTCTCACGGACCTGGTTTTGGAGGTGGCGGTTCAAGCTCTGGCTTTCAGGGCCAAGACAATCCAGGTGGTTTTAATCAGCAATCTGGCCAAGGGAATTAGCAGGAGCAGTCTGGTTATCAGAGCAATCCAAAGTATTTGAATAGTGTTCAATATCATGTGTTCACCACAAGTCTGTGCAAACGAGATCAGAAAATCCATAAGCGGGCGGTGAACTCAGTTGAGCCGGCAGTACCTCGTTATTTGAGGTGGTCTGAGCAGCCTATTGTATGGAGCCGGGAGGATCACCCACCCCGGGTTGACAATCCTGGTCAATTGGCATTGGTGGTTGCCCCTCAGGTAGGAGGGTATAAGCTTACAAAGGTGCTCATGGATGGGGGCAGTAGTATCAATATCCTTTACTATGAGACTTTTCGTCGTATGAATTTGACTAACAAAGATCTTAAAACGTCTTCTACTGTTTTTCATGGGGTGGTGCCTAGTAAGTTGGTATATCTAGTTGGTAAGATAACCCTGGAGGTGGCCTTTGGAAACGACCATGATTCCAGAGCTAAGAAATTGACCTTTGAGGTGGTGAAGATCAAAATCCTGTACCATGCTTTGTTCGGCCGGCCGGCTTATGCCAAGTTTACGGCGCGACCATGTTATGTTTTTTTGCAGCTTAAAATGCCGGGTCATAAGGGTACCATCATGGTGCATGGTGATAGGAAGATTGCTCTGGACTGTGAAGAGGGTGATGCTGCGTATGCTGAGTCGGCCTGTGCCACTGAGGAGTTAAAATTTTATAAAGATAATATTGGCCCGGTGGATATGGCACCTTTGAAGAAGCCAACTACAAAGAATGACCCCCTGTTGAAGTTTAAGTCGGCAGATGACACTAAGATGGTTGATTTTGTTCCTGGCGACTCGTCCAAGCAGTTCAGCATCAGTGTTAATATGGATCCAAAATAGGAAAGCGCGCTCATCGAGTTCATCCCTGAGAACCGGGATATCTTTGCATGGAAACCTTCTGACATGCCAGGTGTACAGAGGGAACTCGCTGAGCACACTCTTAATGTGGATCCAAAGTTTAAACCGGTCAAGCAATTCCTTCGTTGTTTTAATGAAGAGAGGCGCAAGGCAATTGGTTAAGAAGTGGGTCCGCTCTTGGCGGCAGGGTTCATTATTGAAGTTTTTCATCCTGAATGGTTGGCTAACCTGGTGCTGGTACTTACGAAAAACGACACTTGGCATATGTGTGTGGATTATACGGACCTTAATAAGGCATGTCCAGCTGACCCTTTTGCTATCTCTCATATTGATCAGATTATTGATGCTACGACGGGTTGTGAGCGTTTAAGCTTTTTGGATGCTTATTCTGGTTATCATCAGATCAAGATGGCAGTTAAGGACCAGGAGAAGACAGCTTTCACCACTCCCTTTGGAGCCTTCTGCTACGTATCTATGCCTTTTGGGCTCAAAAGTGCCCAGGCGACTTACCAATGGTGTGTCCAGAATTGCCTTCATGACCAGATTGGATGCAATGTTCACGCCTATGTGGATGATATTGTTGTAAAATCCAGGAAAAAAGATACTTTGATAGATGATTTGAAAGAGACCTTTGACAATCTCCGGGTCTATAAAATGATGCTTAACCCGGCCAAGTGTGTCTTTGGCGTGCCATCAGGCAAACTATTGGGTTTCCTAGTTTCCGAGAGGGGCATTGAAGCTAACCCGGAGAAAATCAAGGCTATCACTTATTTGGCTAAGCCGGCATGCATCAATGACGTCCAGTGGTTGGCGGGTCATGTTGCAGCTTGGAGCCGATTTATAAGCCACGTGGGAGAGAAGGCTATCCCTTTGTATCAAATGATGAAGAAGACAGATGACTTTGTCTGGAGTGATACCGCTAATGAGGCGTTTGAGGCGCTTAAGAGACAACTGGATGAACCGCCGGTTCTTGCAACTCCTATTGAGAAGGAGCCCTTGCTTTTATATGTGGCTGCAAACAATAGAGCTGTCAGTGTGGCAGTTGTGATTGAAAGGAAGGAGTCAGGCAAGGAGTATCCGGTTCAAAGGCCGGTTTATTATGTCAGTGAGGTGCTCATTGAGTCTATGCAGAGATACCTGTTGGGGAACGTAGTAATTTCAAAAAAATTCCTACGCACATGCAAGATCATGGTGATGCATAGCAACGAGAGGGGAGAGTGTTGTCCACGTATCCTCGTAGACCGAAAGCGGAAGCGTTAGCACAACGCGGTTGATGTAGTTGTACGTCTTCACGATCTGACCGATCAAGTACCGAATGTACAACACCTTCGAGTTCAGCACACATTCAGCTCAATGATGTCCAACGAACTCCGATCCAGTAGAGCTTTGCGAGAGAGTTCCGTTAGCACGACGGCGTGATGACAGTGTTGATGATGCTACCGACGCAGGGCTTCGCCTAAGCACTGCTACGATATTACCGAGGTGGAATATGGTGGAGGGGGGTACCGCACACGGCTAAGAGATCAATGATCAATTGTTGTGTCTAGAGGTGCCCCCTGCCCCCGTATATAAAGGATCAAGGGGGAGGGGGCGGCCGGCTAGGAGGAGGCGCGCCAGGGAGGAGTCCTACTCCCGGTGGGAGTAGGACTCCCTCTTTTCCTAGTTGGAGTAGGAGGGGGAAGGAAGGGAGACAGGAGAGGAAGGAAAGGGGGGGGGGGGCGCCGCCCCCTCCTTGTCCTATTCGGACTAGAGGGGGAGGGGGCGCGCGGCCTGCCCTGGCCGCCCCTCCTCTTCTCCACTTAGGGCCCATGAGGCCCAATAAACCCCCCGGGGGGTTCCGGTAACCCCCCGGTACTCCGGTATATGCTTGAAACCTTCCGAAACCATTCCGGTGTCCGAACATAGTCATCCAATATATCAATCTTTACATCTCGACCATTTCGTGACTCCTCGTCATGTCCATTATCATATCCGGGACTCCGAACTACCTTCAGTACATCAAAACACAAAAACTCATAATACCGACCGTCACCTAACTTTAAGCATGCGGACCCTATGTGTCGTGGAATCGTCACGGCAGATGTCCTAGTGCAAGGACTTAGTCGCGAGGCCCACACATCTATGTGGTAGCTTGAGAGGGGTTGAGCGGAATCGAGAGACGCAACACAAGACAGGGATTTAGACAGCTTCGGGCCCCGGGAAACATCATCCGGTAAAAACCCTACATGCTGTTTGAGGCTATGTCTCATTATCATCACGAGGGATTCGCCGTAAACTGGCTCTCCTCTTTGTGTCTAGCCCTAAGATTGTTTCTTGCTTGTAGCTTCTAGCCTCTCCCTCTTTGGGGAGCCCTGCCCCTCCTGATATATGTTGAAGGGGCGGGTTACATGTGGAGTCCTATTAGGATTAGGACTAGTCTATCTCTAATACAAACCAGATACAAGTCCGGGTCTTCCTTGTAAGACAAATACTCCTTATACCTTTCCTCTTAAACTGGCCCACAATGGTTGAACCGGCCTTCATGAACCGCCAGACAGGCCGCTGGGTCTTGTTGCTCCTCTGGCCCGCCTGCCGGATTACTAATGAACTGTAAAACGTCTGGTCTGTGCAGGTCACCGGTGAATCGCCAAGTCCGGCCGGATTATCCTTCCGGCCGGTTTACACCGCGGGGTATATCCCCGACATTTGCCCCCAGTTTAATTTGGATTCATCCATGTTAAACTGATCTGCAACATAAACACAAGAACAAATTCGTCGGGTTGTGCTCCGGTTTAAATATTCTTGTAGACCGGCACTTGATCATCCTTAAATCCTTGTCATTTCTTCCTTCCAAGTTAATAATCATCTTCATAATTAATTTGCTTGCAGAAGATATTTGTAAATAAAGAATCCATTTGAATCGGCCTTCAATGCTTTGACTGTAGCCCCCAAGTCTTGAGCAGAATAAAGTGATGGCTTTAAGACTTGCTTCAATATAAATACTGCCACTTAAGAAGAAATCCATGTTGTTCATCCCAGTGACTAGTAAAAACTGAATACTCCATATTATGTAGCCCCCAAGTGCCGGGTTGTCATGCTTGCAGCAACCTGGGACTTGTAATTGTCTTTATACTCGGAAAAACTTCAACCAGTGTAGCCCCCAAGGGCCGGGTCATTACGCAATAATGAGCAGGGACTTTGTAGGTATAATCATGTAGATTTGAGCAATGATGTGTAGCCCCCATCATGGGACTTGAATCCACGTCCACAAGGTTAAGAGCCTTGTGCTTTTACCAACTGAGAAGTGGACCCTTCAATATAATGAATAAAAAGCTTTGTACCTTCAATTGTTGACAGGAGCAATTGGTAGCCCCCAAGGGTCGACTCATTATAATGTGATGAGTCGGGTCTTCAATAATATGAGCAGAAAATTACTTTGCATTAGCCCCCAAGTGTCATGGTGCATGCTTGCAGCGACATGAGACTTGCATATTTGATGTAATCTCAACTTAAATAATGTAGCCCCCAAGTGCCGGATTGTAAGCCTGCAGCAACTCGGGACTATTCCTTCAATTGTAAAATAAACCATATCCATTGATAATATGATAGCCATTGCGCTAAAACGACTTTGAAAACCTTGATCATAATATTAATAACCATAATAAAAATCCAGCCATGTTGGCTATTTAAGATAATATAATCCAGTATGAAAAATTCATCCAATATCATAATGAAAATTTAGCCAAGTTTGGCTATTTGAATAATATAACCCAATCATTTATAAGCGCATGATTCCAATGGCGCAATCCAAATATATATTGGCGACGTATAGTCCAAAGGCCGGTTTAATAAACACCGGATAATTTCCCATCATATACTGGCGACTTATCGTCTTAAAGCCAGGCCGGTTTAATAAACACCGGATAATTTATAATCATGCTTTATTCAACCTGTTTTTGCATACAACAAGTTTAAAGTGTCCTGGCGGTTTACCGCCGGACGGGTCATAATGCCCAACATATAACCCGGGTTTATAACCAAGGCTGCACTTAAGAATAATTAAATATGAAATATATCATACCTGTGACATTGAATCACATCGTCGGTTTACCAATTTTCTGTAGTAAGGGTGATAATCCCAATCTCGAGTACTGATAACTCCCTCCATATTGTGTCGGTTTATGATAAAACCGCACCGGGTTATGATAGACACCGGATTATCCATATATAATACTGGCGACATGTAGTAAAACCAGACTGGATTAATAATCGCCGGATTATAATTGGTCATGTACTGACAATTTGTAATTGAAAGTCAAGCCGGGTTAATGAACGCCGGTTTACTCCATAATAGGATGATAATAGAAAATCAAATCGGGCAAACTCCTCCGGATTTAAAGGGGAATCCAAAAATCATTGGCTGAACCGAAAAAAATATGCTTGTTGACATAAAAGAAATCCAACAAAAGCAAAGAACGAACAAACCATGAAAACAACATAGAAGCAAAGGCAATGATAAAAACCATTTGCAAAAATATGCTATATTGAGCTGTTCAGATGGTATTACCATGGTCGGACAGGATCAAGGCCCCCAATAGGAGTGACAATGATTCAAGTCAGCCAGGTCCCCAAATGACTCGTGGCATATATGCCAAATCAAGAGGCGTAGCAATGGCTCGGGCCCGACCATGCTCCCAAGTGATTTTGTGGCCTTAGGCCGACCAAGAGGCATTACTGGTTCAAATTTGACCCAGTCCCCAAATGATCTGGTGGCTGTCGCCTATCAAAGGGTGTTCGTTGGTTCGGACACGACCAAAGCCCCCAGTGATATAAATGTCAAGGGGTAAACCGGAGGCCACTTTAAACAGAACCACTCCATGTAACCTCGCATGACGAGAAAAACAGAGACCCCGCTTTATGAAGCAGAAGCCCCCATGTAATCAATAATATGTTAGGCCAATAAGGCAGGATACCCATGTTTGAACCGCGCATCATGGCAGCAGGTTCTCTTCGGCACCTTTTTAATTTATTGCAAGAGATAAATCCTTCTTGAACCGGAAATTAAACCGGATATCGAGAGCGTCAGAGCTTTGCAAGCAATAGTTTCCTCTTAAACCGGATTATAAACCAGAAGCACCACTATGAGCCGGAAATTTTCTGATGGCCTCTTAAATTTTGCACCAATATGGCGGTTTAGGGTCCTGCATTAGATAATTTTGCAAGCCGGAGTAATTGCTTTTTTTAAAGAAAGCGATATCTAATATAAAAATATAATGGATGGACTTCACCTGATATATCAGGCCAATTAATATCCACCGCGGGATTATAAGCCAGCACAGACAAGAGAGTCGGCCGCGGCATTGTTGATGTTGTCCGGACTGCAGGGGCGGCGGTTTGTGTTCCGGTTCATCAGTGTGATGCACAGATGCCGGTGTAAAACAGCCAGCGCGCGCCGTCCGCAGTAGGGCATCACTTTTATAGTGAGCACTTGTCCTGTATAAAAAGATATAGGCCAGAGTAATTGTTCTTTGACAAAAATAATAAGTGTTTAATACATAAATTTAGATGAATACCACTTGATGTTTGGACGAACAGTACAACCACCGCAGCATCAGAAGCGGCTTCGGGGTAATGAATCGGACGCGGCCTTGTAAGCCGACACAGATGAGCCCGTTATCCTCCGCGTTATAAACTGGTGCGGACGCGTGAACCGGTCGCAAGGGCGGACGGACGAGTCGTCCGTAGCATTGTAAGCCGGTGCAATCGCGAGAATAAGCGGGGGTGGCAACTTGCGCAAAACGAGCACTAGCGCAAAAATAATTTTTGCCCACGCCCCTTTTGCGACCTTTTTGTAAGGAACAATGGTCCTGCAAAAAATTATCATAGACCAAAGAATTGCTCTGAAACAATTTAGTATGTGCTAATAAAATAGAGTTAGATGGATATCACCTGATTTGCATAGTAAATGATCTATGTGCCACCTTTCGTCAGATGTCCATTGGACAGATGATCCATATACAGACTGTGGTAGCACTTTCCACGTGAGATGCCTTAAAAAATCAATGGTCGTTGGGGGTGTCCCATGCGTGGCTGTTTATTCTGTCTCTCTCTTTTCCTCTTTCTTTCAATGATGGACAAGGCTATAACCATATCAGTGTGAGACCACAGAGACGGTCCGACGGGCGGCTCCATGGAGGCATGACACTAGGCTATGGTGGTTTGCAGCCATGAACCGGCAATGGCGGAGGCACGACGACGAGCTACGACTGTTTGTGGAGGCCGAGGCCATGGCTCGGAGGTATCGGATCACGTTGGCCTTGACGGTTCAGCGGCGCATCCGGATGACGGAGGAGGCGACGGGTGCTCGAGATAAAGCCCGGCGGCCCTCTGCTTCAAACAAGGCCATCCCAATGATTTCTGGCGGCGGCTTGACGCGGGGCACCCGGCCGCGGCGGAGATGAACCCAGCAGGGACCTGGAGCTGGCCAGTGTAGGGACGACGAGCAGGCAGCCGAGTCACGCGGGAGGCAGCGGTCGGGTCGCGCGGACGGCAGAGCGGGGGAGACGGCGGCGACCCAGCTGGGGCTTGGAAAGGAGCTGGCGCGTGGGCGACTTAGGAGACGGGCGCGGAGGCAGTGAACCGGCACGGGGCGAAGCTGGTGATGCGGAGAGGTTGTGGCGATTCACCGCGGCGAATCCGGGTCACAGATGTAGCACTTATCGCCGCCGTCGCTGGGGGCCGGTCGGCCAGGCCGCCGAGGAGGTTGCAGCTTAGTGCGGAGGCGGGTCGCTCGGGGATGGCGTGGATGATCCGGCGAAGCGGTCGTTTGAAGACAGGCGTCGTCTGCGGCGGTTCGGCGCGGAGGCAGTAGCGGAGCTCGCTATCGGGGCCGGCCCATAGGCGACGTTTGGTCGGGAGATCCGTGCGACAAGTTTGGAGCTCGTGGAAGCGACGGATCTGAGAATTCATCGGAAGCTGTAAACCGCAGTAGAAATTATACAGTCTGATGCGTACTGACGATCTATATTGCTCTTGAACCCACGTGAAGCCATGCCACTTTGGGACTTGTGCCTTTTGTTGTATAAGTGGCACTAATTGTTTTCCCGATTTCTTGAGGCCTGCGCTGATGGATCTGATGCACATCAAGTGTAGTGCTACTTGGTGCATGTGGACTGCGTTGCTATCACCGCCGCTGAACATTGGTTTTGTCTTTTTGTGATGTTTTGCTCAGGCGATGTGGCTACATGATCATTATTGTCGATGTAGTATCCGTCCTTCTTGTGATCTTCTAAACTGTTTCAGCCTCGATCTTTCCTGCACTGAATGAATTACTCGGTGCTGCAGAGTCTGCCTCGGTCATGGACTCTTGGAGCCGCTGTCCAATGATCTCTGGAGACCGCGGCCTCTTGTTTTTTAGGGGGGCGTGGCAGCACTAGGAGCGACCTTCATCAGGCTTGCTGCTGCTCTCGGATGTCCTTTACTGCTGCGCCATGGCCTTTATTTTTTATTGATGTAGTTATCGGTCGCCGCCAGGAAAATTTCTTTTGCTCCTGATGTACGCGTATGCTTGGCATGACCCGGTGTACGGCGGCTGTAGCCGAATTCTTGTTGGTCTCGGCGACACACAACAATAGCAGCGAAAATCGATCTCCTTCTTAGCTCCGTCGGATTGTATCTGTTTCGGCGGCACGCACAGCGCCTAACCCTAATTTCTTGTTCCATCAAAAAGCTCATCTTCGCAATCTCATCCGTCACGTCGCGTGCTTCTCGATCCCTGAAGAGATCCCTCCAAAAACTCAACACCACTGTGCGCAGGCCCCACGGTGGGCGTCAACTGTCGTGGAATCGTCACGGCAGATGTCCTAGTGCAAGGACTTAGTCGCGAGGCCAACGCATCTATGTGGTAGCTTGAGAGGGGTTGAGCGGAATCGAGAGACGCAACACAAGACAGGGATTTAGACAGCTTCGGGCCCCGGGAAACATCATCCGGTAAAAACCCTACATGCTGTTTGAGGCTATGTCTCATTATCATCACGAGGGATTCGCCGTAAACCGGCTCTCCTCTTTGTGTCTAGCCCTAAGATTGTTTCTTGCTTGTAGCTTCTAGCCTCTCCCTCTTTGGGGCGCCCTGCCCCTCCTTATATATGTTGAAGGGGCGGGTTACATGTGGAGTCCTATTAGGATTAGGACTAGTCTATCTCTAATACAAACCAGATACAAGTCCGGGTCTTCCTTGTAAGACAAATACTCCTTATACCTTTCCTCTTAAACCGGCCCACAATGGTTGAACCGGCCTTCATGAACCGCCAGACAGGCCGCCGGGTCTTGTTGCTCCTCTGGCCCGCCTGCCGGATTACTAATGAACTGTAAAACGTCTGGTCTGTGCAGGTCACCGGTGAATCGCCAAGTCCGGCCGGATTATCCTTCCGGCCGGTTTACACCGCGGGGTATATCCCCGACACTATGGGTTCGAGAACTATGTAGACATGACCGAGACACGCCTCCGGTCAATAACCAATAGCGGAACCTGGATGCTCATATTGGCTCGTACATATTCTACGAAGATCTTTATCGGTCAAACCGCATAACAACATATGTTGTTCCCTTTGTCATCGGTATGTTACTTGCCCGAGATTTGATCGTCGGTATCTCAATACCTAGTTAAATATTGTTACCGGAAAGTCTCTTTACTCGTTATGTAATACATCATCCCACAACTAACTCATTAGCTACATTGCTTGCAAGGCTTATAGTGATGTGCATTACCGAGAGGGCCCAGAGATACCTCTCCGACAATCGGAGTGACAAATCCTAATCTCGAAATACGCCACCTCAACATGTACCTTTGGAGACACCTGTAGAGCTCCTTTAGAATCACCCAGTTACATTGTGACGTTTGGTAGCACACAAAGTGTTCCTCCGATTAACAGGAGTTACATAATCTCATAGTCATAGGAATATGTATAAGTCATGAAGAAAGCAATAGCAACATACTAAACGATCAAGTGCTAAGATAACGGAATGGGTCAAGTCAATCACATCATTCTCCTAATGATGTGATCCCGTTAATCAAATGACAACTCATGTCTATGGCTAGGAAACTCAACCATCTTTGATCAACGAGCTAGTCAAGTAGAGGCATACTAGTGACACTATGTTTGTCTATGTATTCACACATGTATTATGTTTCCAGTTAATACAATTCTAGCATGAATAATAAACATTTATCATGATATGAGGAAATAAATAATAACTTTGTTATTGCCTCTAGGGCATATTTCCTTCAGTCTCCCACTTGCACTAGAGTCAATAATCTAGATTACACAGTCATGATTCTAACACCCATGGAGCCTTGGTGCTGATCATGTTTTGCTCGTTGAAACGTCTCCAACGTATCTATAATTTATGAAGCATTCATGCTATTTTATTATCTGTTTTGGATGTTTATGGGCTTTATTATACACTTTTATATTATTTTTAGGACTAACCTATTAACCGAAGGCCCAGCCCATATTGCTATTTTCTTGCCTATTTCAGTGTTTCGAAGAA
Source organism: Triticum dicoccoides (assembly GCF_002162155.2). NCBI lineage: Eukaryota > Viridiplantae > Streptophyta > Magnoliopsida > Poales > Poaceae > Triticum > Triticum dicoccoides. The sequence continues at coordinate 281,043,313 of NC_041381.1, forward strand.
AAGGAATATCAAACGGAGTCCAAACGGAATGAAACCTTCGGGAGCGTTATTTTCGGAATGGAAGCGATCCAGGAGACTTGGAGTTGAAGCCAAGCAAGCTTCAAGGTGGCTATGAGGGTGGGGGGGGGCGCCCCCTACTAGGCGCGCCCCCTGTCTTGTGGGCCCCTCGAGGCTCCCCCGACCGACTTCTTTTGCCTATATATTCCCATATACCCTAAAAACATCGAAGCGAACAATAGATCGGGAGTTCTGCCGTTGCAAGCCTCTGTAGCCACCAAAAAAGCTCTTGGGAGCCTGTTCCGGCACCCTGCCGGAGGGGGGATCCCTCACCGGTGGCCATCTTCATCATCGCGATGCTCTCCATGACGAGGAGGGAGTAGTTCACCCTCAGGGCTGAGGGTATGTACCAGTAGCTATGTGTTTGATCTCTCTCTCTCTCTCTCTCTCTCTCTCTCTCGTGTTCTCTCTATGGCAAGATCTTGATGTATCGCGAGCTTTGCTATTATAGTTGGATCTTATGATGTTTCTCCCCCTCTACTCTTTTGCGATGAATTGAGTTTTCTCTTGAAGTTATCTTATCAGATTGAGTCTTTAAGGATTTGAGAACATTTGATGTATGTCTTGTCGTGCTTATCTGTGGTGACAATGGCATATCACGTGATCCACTTGATGTATATGTTTTGGTGATCAACTTGCGGGTTCCGCCCATGAACCTATGCACAGGGATTGGCACACGTTTTCATCTTGACTCTCCGGTAGAAACTTTGGGGCACTCTTTGAAGTACTTTGTGTTGGTTGAATAGATGAATCTGAGATTGTGTGATGCACATCATATAATCATGCCCACGGATACTTGAGGTGACAATGGAGTATCTAGGTGACATTAGGGTTTTGGTTGATTTGTGTCTTAATGTGCTATTCTAGTATGAACTCTATGATAGATTGAACGGAAAGAATGGCTTCGTGTTATTTTACTACGGACTCTTGAATAGATCAGGCAGAAAGAATAACTTTGAGGTGGTTTCGTACCCTACCATAATATCTTCGTTTGTTCTCCGCTATTAGTGGCTTTGGAGTGACTCTTTGTTGCATGTTGAGGGATAGTTATATGATCCAATTATGTTATTATTGTTGAGAGAACTTGCACTAGTGAAAGTATGAACCATATGCCTTGTTTCCTAGCATTGCAATACCATTTACGCTCACTTTTATAATTAGTTATGTTGCTGTTTTTATATTTTCAGATTACAAAAACCTATATCTACTATCCATATTGCACTTGTATCACCATCTCTTTGCCGAACTAGTGCACCTATACAATTTACCATTGTATTGGGTGTGTTGGGGACACAAGAGACTTTTTGTTATTTGGTTGCAGGGTTGTTTGAGAGAGACCATCTTCATCCTATGCCTCCCACGGATTGATAAACCTTAGGTCATCCACTTGAGGAAAATTTGCTACTGTCCTACAAACCTCTGCACTTGGAGGTGCAACAACGTCTACAAGAAGAAGGTTGTGTAGTAGACATCAAGATCTTTTCTGGCGCTGTTGTCTGGGAGGTGAGTGCTTGAAGGTGTATCTTTATATCTTGTAATCGAATCTGTTTGTTTCTTGTTTTATCACTAGTTTAGTTTATAAAAGAAAAACTACAGGAAAATGGATTTGAGTTTGTCTCATACACTTCATCTTTTAATATCTTTCGTGAGAAAGATGGAAAGGAAAATTGTGCTCAATTGCTAGAAGAAGAATGCATTAAAATGCTTGGCACTAAATCTTTGAAGGATGAGCATGATTGCAATGTTGTTAGTATGAACTCTTTGAATATCCATAGTACTAACGATGATTGCACTTGTTATGATGAAAATGTCTCCTATAAGCATGTCGATTTTTGTGGAGAGCATTGGGTTTGAATGGACACACCAAATAGAGAAGATAGATATTGCAAGAGGCATAAGCATGTAGAAACTAGATTGTTGCAAGAAAGGCTAAGGGTCAGTGCTGAAGAATTATATTTCCTTTGCCGTACTTGTGAACTTTGCAACAAAAGTGGTCATTTACATCTCCGATGCAAATTGTTTCATGATCGAATTGTGATGATTTGATTTCCCTTGCACATTATAATGAACTTAGTTTGCTTATGAGTTATGAAGAAATGAAACATTTAATTAAGGACCTTCCAGAATTTGCCCGTTATAAACTTCTTGATTTTGATCTAGAGACGATTTATATGTTTTGTGCTGTGAATTGGATTGAAAATCCGTATATTGCCAATTACATAAAGAAAAGAAAGCAAATATAAGATGAAGATAATACTAATGAAAGGGAAGAGACTTCCCAATATCCTCCTATTATTTCTTATTATGAATCAGGTAACGAGGAGGAGCTTTCTATTCAACCAATCTCATCTATAAGGAGCTCAAAGAAGAAGGTTGAACCCACACATAATGTGAAGAAGAAAAAGAAAAGAAGGAGAAACAAAGGTAGAAAGGTATCTCTCCCAAATGATGTTTCTCCTACTACTCATTGTGATGATGATAATTGCTATACTATTGGTGCTATCCATACTATTAATGATGAGAGTGATTATGCTTATGATATGAATAGGCCCAAGCTTGGGGAAGCTATGTTTGATGAGGATGAAATATTTGAGAATATATTTGCTGAAATTAATGTTTGTCCCAAGCTTGGGGATGCTACGTTTAATGAAGATGATATTTTTAGCCTCCCAAGTTTTGATATGCAAAGTTGTTATGATGATAGCATACCTTCTACCTATGATGATTATATTGATGAAAGTGGGTTTGGAAGAGTGTCAACTTTAGGAAGTAATGATCCCACTATTTTGGAGAATGTTGAATCTTATAATATTTATGAAAGTGGATTTGGAAGAGTGTCAACTTTATTTAGTGATGATTCCACTATCTTGGAAGAGGTTTCAATCGATTATGATAAGAACAAAGTTGCTACTTATGATGATTATTGTGATGAAACTTATGCTATAAAAAGTAGTGATGATTATATTTATAAAACTTGTCATGATTATGATTACCCTTTTTCTGAACATTACTCTTTTAATGTGGAAACAATTTATAGTATTCAAGTCTTTTATGATACTCCCACTTTTCCGAATGATAAGAATTTTGCTTATGTGGAGAGTAGTAAATTCTCTATGCTTGTAGATCATGAAAGAATGATTTAGGTGCTGGTTATATTGTTGAATTCATTCACGATGCTACTAAAAATTATTATGAGGGAGGAACATATGCTTGTAGGATTTGCAAAAATGTCAAGTTTCCTCCCTATGTGTTGAAAATCTTGAAGCTATGCTTGTTTTGCCTTCCCGTGCTAGTTGATTATTGTTCCCATGAATTGTTTGTTCACAAAATCCCTATGCATAGGAATTGGGTTAGACTTAAATGTGCTAGTCATATGGTTCATGATGCTCCCGTTACGTTTCAATTCTTATCATTTATGTGACGTGAGCATCATTGCCATCATCCTGCCTAGCTAGAAAGGCATTAAAGAAAAGCGCTTGTTGGGAGACAACCCAATATTTACTCCTACTGTTTTTGTGTATCCACATGATTATGCTACTGTAGTAATCATGTTTTATAGCTTTTCTTTCAATAAAGTGCCAAGTAAGACCTTTAGGATAGCTTACAGTGATAGTTGTGTTGATCCTGCTGAAAATCAGAAACTTTTGCACGCAGTAAATTAGTTTTGATAATTCACAGAAATGTGTTGTTGATCTGATTCTTTTTGCTCTGGATTGGTAAAAACATTTCTTAGAACCTCCTAATTTGGTAGGAGTTGTGGAGTTCCAGAAGTATACGTTTGATACAAATTACTATAGTATGTTCTGTTTTTGACAGATTCTGTTTTCTATGTGTTGTTTGCTTATTTTGATGAATCTATGAGTAGTATCGGAGGGTATGAACCATAGAGAAGTTGGAATACAGTAGATATTACACCAATATGAATTTAGAATGAGTTCATAACAGTACCTAAGTGGTGATTTATTTTCTTATACTAACGGAGCTTACGAGTTTTCTGTTGAGTTTTGTGTTGTGAAGTTTTCATGTTTTGGGTAAAGATTCGATGGACTATGGAATAAGGAGTGGCAAGAGCCTAGCCTTGGGGATGCCCATAGAACACCAAGGTAATATTCAAGGATGGCCAAGAGCCTAAGCTTGGGGATGCCCGGGATGGCATCCCCTCTTTTGTCTTTGTTCATCGGTAACTTTACTTGGAGCTATATTTTTATTCACCACATGATATGTGTTTTGCTTGGAGCTTCATTTTATTTTGTTAGTATTTACTTTCTGTTATTTATAATAATGTTTTGCATCTACATTTTCAATAAAAATGTCAAGGATAGCCTTTACCATGCTTATCTTGCTAGTATACATGTTGCTGTTTGAAAACAGAAAGTTTGCCGCTGTTGCAAATATTCCCTAGAAAAGTCAGAGAATGGTATAATGTTGAAACTTTTTGCATATTGAGATCTGGTAAATCTTCTACAGCGTAATGTTTTTCTCATAATTTTTGGAGTTACGGAAGTATTGATACTCTTGCATTCTTTACAGACTGTACTGTTTTGGCAGATTGCTGTTATGTTTGCATTGTTTGCATATGTTTGCTTGTTTAATGATTCTATTTAAGGATAGGAGTATTAAATATGAAGAGGAATTTAGTATGCAATATTTAATAATAATCTTAGTGATTTGTTACAGTAGAAAATGATAAGGTTTTGCATTGGTTTATACTAACCTATCTCACGAGTTCTTGTTGAGTTTTATGTGGATGAAGTTTTTGGGAAATAGAGAAACCATGATATGAGAGGAATTAAGGAGACACAAAAGCTCAAGCTTTGGGATACCCAAGGCACCCCAAGATATCCAAGAAGTCTCAAGCATCTAAGCTTGGGGATGCCCCGTTAGGCATCCCACCTTTCTTCTTCAACAACTATCGGTTAGTATCGGTTGAGCCTAAGTTTTTACTTCTTCACATGAGTTGTGCTACCCTTGCAATGTCACTTTATTTTGCTTTGCTTTCTGTTTAAATAAGATACCAAGATCTGAAATTCCTAAATGAGAGAGAGTCTTCACATAGCTACATAATTATTTAACTACTCATTGATCTTCACTTATATCTTTTTGGAGTAGTTTTTCATTTACTCGTGTGCTTCACTTGTATCCTTTGAGTAAATGGTTGAATGAGTTGAATGTCATAAATCTGAAATTATATATGTTTCATTTGCTTATCCCATGGGGAGTAATGACTTCACATCTAAGAAGTAGAGGTTGTAAATTTTTTGAAGGTTAGCAAGCATTGTATTGGTCATTTGAACAATTCATAAAAGAATATTGAAGGAAGAGAGATTTCACATATAAATATACTATCTTGGACATCTTTTATAATTGTAAGCACTCATTAAGTATGACATGCTAAAGAGTTGATGTTGGACAAGGAAGACAACGTAATGGGTCATGTTTTCTCACATCTCAGTTAAAGTATATTGTCATGGATCATTCAAACATGTTGAGCTTGCCTTTCCCCCTCATGCTAGCCAAAAATTCCTTGCACCAAGTAGAGATACTACTTGTGCTTCCAAATATCCTTAAACCCAGTTTTGCCATGAGAGTCCACCATACCTACCTATGGATTGAGTAAGATCCTTCAAGTAAGTTCTCATGTTGCAAGCAATGAAAAATTCTCTCTAAATATGTATGACTTATTAGTGCGGAGAAAATAAGCTTTATACGATCATGTGATATGGAAGTAATAAAAGCGATGGACTGCATAATAAAGGTTCATATCACAAGTGGCAATATAAAGTGACGTTCTTTTGCATTAAGATTTTGTGCATCCAACCCTAAAAGCACACGACAACCTATGCTTCCCTCTGCGAAGGCCCTATCTTTTACCTTATGTCTTTTACTTTATGCAAGAGTCAAGGTGATCTTCACCTTTCCCTTTTTCATTTTATCCTTTGGCAAGCACCTCGTGTTGGAAAGATCCTGATATATATATCCAATTGGATGTAAGTTAGCATGAACTATTATTGTTGACATCACCCAAAGGTGAATACCTTGGGAGGCAAAATTATAAGCCCCTATCTTTCTCAGTGTCCGATTAAAACTCCATAACCATAAGTATTGCGTGAGTGTTAGCAATTGTAGAAGACTATATGATAGTTGAGTATGTGGAGTTTGCTAAATCAAAGCTCTGACATAGACGCTTCCTGAAAATAAGATGAATTATAATTGTTTGATGACTAAGAATGAAGTTTACTAGTTTTCAAGAAAGTTTATGGTCTATACTTTAATATGTGAATAGCTTGTTACTTGATCTTGAGAAGTTTTATGAGATGAACTACTGTTATGACATATAGTCATGCTAGAAAAGGTGATCGAAATTATCATTGATCAAACTTGTGCACCTGCTAGCATTCATCCTTCATAAATTCTTTCTTTTATCATTTACCTACTCGAGGACGAGCATGAATTAAGCTTGGGGATGCTGATACGTCTCCAATGTATCTATAATTTATGAAGCATTCATGCTATTTTATTATCTGTTTTGGATGTTTATGGGCTTTATTATACACTTTATATTATTTTTGGGACTACCTATTAACCGGAGGCCCAGCCCATATTGTTGTTTTCTTGCCTATTTCAGTGTTTCGAAGAAAAGGAATATCAAACGGAGTCCAAACGGAATGAAACCTTCGGGAGCGTTATTTTTGGAACGGAAGCGATCCAGGAGACTTGGAGTTGAAGTCAAGGAAGCTTCGAGGTGGCCACGAGGGTGGGGGGCGCGCCCCACTACCGGGCGCGCCCCCTATCTCGTGGGCCCCTCTAGGCTCCCCCGACCGACTTCTTTTGCCTATATATTCCCATATACCCTAAAAACATCAAAGTGAACAATAGATTGGGAGTTCTGCCGTTGCAAGCCTCTGTAGCCACCAAAAAACCTCTCGGGAGCCCGTTCCGGCACCCTACCGGAGGGGGGATCCCTCACTGGTGGCCATCTTCATCATCCAGACGCTCTCCATGACGAGGAGGGAGTAGTTCACCCTCAGGGCTGAGGGTATGTACCAGTAGCTATGTGTTTGATCTCTCTCCCTCGTGTTATCTCTATGGCACGATCTTGATGTATCGCGAGCTTTGCTATTATAGTTGGATCTTATGATGTTTCTCCCCCTCTACTCCCTTGTGATGAATTGAGTTTTCTCTTGAAGTTATCTTATCGGATTGAGTCTTTAAGGATTTGAGAACACTTGATGTATGTCTTGCCGTGCTTATCTGTGGTGACAATGGGATATCACATGATCCACTTGATGTATATGTTTTGGTGATCAACTTGCGGGTTCTGCCCATGAACCTATGCATAGGGGTTGGCACACGTTTTCGTCTTGACTCTCCAGTAGAAACTTTGGGGCACTCTTTGAAGTACTTTGTGTTGGTTGAATAGATGAAACTAAGATTGTTTGATGCATATCGTATAATCATGCACACGGATACTTGAGGTGACAATGGAGTATCTAGGTGGCACTAGGATTTTGGTTGATTTGTGTCTTAAGGTTTTATTCTAGTATGAACTCTATGATAGATTGAACGGAAAGAATGGCTTCGTGTTATTTTACCACGGACTCTTGAATAGATCAAGCAGAAAGAATAACTTTGAGGTGGTTTCGTACCCTACCATAATCTCTTCATTTGTTCTCCGCTATTAGTGGCTTTGGAGTGACTCTTTGTTGCATGTTGAGGGATAGTTATATGATCCAATTATGTTATTATTGTTGAGAGAACTTGCACTAGTGAAAGTATGAACCCTATGCCTTGTTTATGCTCACTTTTATCATTAGTTACCTTGCTGTTTTTATATTTTCAGATTACAAAAACCTATATCTACTATCCATATTGCACTTGTATCACCATCTCTTCGCCGAACTAGTGCACCTATACAATTTACCATTGTATTGGGTGTGTTGGGGACACAAGAGACTTTTTGTTATTTGGTTGCAGGGTTGTTTGAGAGAGACCATCTTCATCCTACGCCTCCCACGGATTGATAAACCTTAGGTCATCCACTTGAGGGAAATCTGCTACTGTCCTACAAACTTCTGCACTTGGAGGCCCAACAATGTCTACAAGAAGAAGGTTGTGTAGTAGACATCACTCGTGGAAGAGGCTTAGTCAATGGGTCCGCAACATTCAGATCTGTATGTGTATTGCAAATCTCTATGTCTCACGCCTGTACTTGGTCCCAGATGGAATTGAAGTGTCTCTTGATGTGCTTGGTTCTCTTGTGAAATCTGGATTCCTTTGCCATGGCAATTGCACCAGTATTTTCACAAAAGATTTTCATTGGACCCGATGCACTAGGTATGACACCTAGATCGGATATGAACTCCTTCATCCAGACTCCTTCATTTGCTGCTTCTGAAGCAGCTATGTACTCCTCTTCACATGTAGATCCCGCCACGACGCTTTGTTTAGAACTGCACCAACTGACAGCTCCACCGTTCAATATAAACACATATCCAGTTTGCGATTTAGAATCGTCCGAATCAGTGTCAAAGCTTGCATCAACGTAACCATTTACGACTAGCTCTTTGTCACCTCCATAAACGAGAAACATATCCTTAGTCCTTTTCAGGTATTTCAGGATATTCTTGACCGCTGTCCAGTGATCCACTCCTGGATTACTTTGGTACCTCCCTGCTAAGCTAATAGCTAGGCACACATCAGGTCTGGTACACAACATTGCATACATGATAAAGCCTATGGCTGAAGCATAGGGAACATCTTTCATTTTCTCTCTATCTTCTGCAGTGGTCGGGCATTGAGTCTGACTCAACTTCACACCTTGTAATAAAGGGAAGAACCCTTTCTTTGCTTGATCCATTTTGAACTTTTTCAAAACTTTATCAAGGTATGTGCTTTGTGAAAGTCCAATTAAGCGTCTTGATCTATCTCTATAGATCTTGATGCCCAATATGTAAGCAGCTTCACCGAGGTCTTTCATTGAAAAACTTTTATTCAAGTATTCTTTTATGCTATCCAGAAATTCTATATCTTTTCCAATCAACAATATGTCATCTACATATAATATTAGAAATGCTACAGAGCTCCCACTCATTTTCTTGTAAATACATGGTTCTCCAAAAGTCTGTATAAAACCATATGCTTTGATCACACTATCAAAAAGTTTATTCCAACTCCGAGAGGCCTGCACCAGTCCATAAATGGATCGCTGGAGCTTGCACACTTTGTTAGCACCTTTTGGATCGACAAAACCTTTTGGTTGCATCATATACAACTCTTCTTCCAGAAATCCATTTAGGAATGTAGTTTTTACATCCATTTGCCAAATTTCATAATCATAAAATGCGGCAATTGCTAGCTTGATTCAGACAGACTTAAGAATCGCTACGGGTGAGAAAGTCTCATCATAGTCAACCCCTTGAACTTGTCGAAAACCTTTCGCAACAAGTCGAGCGTTGTAAAAAGTAACATTACCATCAGCGTCAGTCTTCTTCTTGAAGATCCATTTATTTTTGATGGCTTGCCGATCATCGGGCAAGTCAACCAAAGTCCACACTTTGTTCTCATACATGGATCCCATCTCAGATTTCATGACCTCAAGCCATTTTGCGGAATCTGGGCTCATCATCGCTTCCTCATAGTTCGTAGGTTCGCCATGGTCAAGTAACATGACCTCCAGAATAGGAATACCATACCACTCTGGTGCGAATCTTACTCTGGTTGACCTACGAGGTTCAGTAGTAACTTGATCTAAAGTTTCATGATCAATATCATTAGCTTCCTCACTAATTGGTGTAGGCGTCACAGGAACCAGTTTCTGTGATGAACTACTTTCCAATAAGGGAGTAGGTACAGTTAGCTTATCAAGTTCTACTTTCCTCCCACTCACTTCTTTCGAGAGAAACTCCTTCTCTAGAAAGGATCCAAATTTAGCAACAAAAGTCTTGCCTTCAGATCTGTGATAGAAGGTGTACCCAATACTCTCCTTTGGGTATCCTATAAATACACATTTTCTCCGATTTGGGTTCGAGCTTATCAGGTTGAAGTTTTTTCACATAAGGATCGCAGCCCCAAACTTTAAGAAACGACAACTTTGGTTTCTTGCCAAACCACAGTTCATAAGGTGTCGTCTCAACGGATTTTGACGGTGCCCTATTTAACGTGAATGCAGCCGTCTCTAAAAACCCCAAAACGATAGTGGTAAATCAGTAAGAGACATCATAGATCGCACCATATCTAGTAAAGTACGATTATGATGTTCGGACACACCATTACGTTGTGGTGTTCCGGGTGGCGTGAGTTGCAAAACTATTCCGCATTGTTTCAAATGTAGACCAAACTCGTAACTCAAATATTCTCCTCCACGATCAGATCGCAGAAACTTTATTTTCTTGTTATGATGATTTTCAACTTCACTCTGAAATTCTTTGAACTTTTCAAATGTTTCAGACTTATGTTTCATTAAGTAGATATACCCATATCTGCTTAAATCATCAGTGAAGGTGAGAAAGTAACGATACCCGCCATGAGCCTCAATATTCATTGGACCACATACATCAGTATGTATGATTTCCAATAAGTCTGTTGCTCGCTCCATAGTTACGGAGAACGCCGTTTTAGTCATCTTGCCCATGAGGCATGGTTCGCAAGTACCAAGTGATTCATAATCAAGTGATTCCAAAAGTCCATCAGTATGGAGTTTCTTCATGCGCTTTACACCAATATGACCTAAACGGCAGTGCCACAAATAAGTTGCACTATCATTATCAACTCTGCATCTTTTGGCTTCAACATTATGAATATGTGTATCACTACTATCGAGATTCAACAAAAATAGACCACTCTTTAAGGGTGCATGACCATAAAAGATATTACTCATATAAATAGAACAACCTTTATTCTCTGATTTAAATGAATAACCGTCTCGCATCAAACAAGATCCAGATATAATTTTCATGCTTAACGCTGGCACCAAATAACAATTATTCAAGTCTAAAACTAATCCTGAAGGTAGATGTAGAGGTAGTGTGCCGACCGCGATCACATCGACTTTGGAACCATTTCCCACGTGCATCGTCACCTCGTCCTTAGCCAGTCTTCGCTTAATCCGTAGTCCCTGTTTCGAGTTGCAAATATTAGCAACAGAATGAGTATCAAATACCCAAGTGCTACTGCGAGCATTAGTAAGGTACACGTCAATAACATGTATATCACATATACCTTTGTTCACCTTGCCATCCTTCTTATCCGCCAAATACTTGGGGCAGTTCCACTTCCAATGACCAGTCTGCTTGCAGTAGAAGCACTTAGTCTCAGGCTCATGTCCAGACTTGGGTTTCTTCTCTTGAGCAACAACTTGTTTGCCGTTCTTCTTGAAGTTCCCCTTCTTCTTCCCTTTACCCTTTTTCTTGAAACTGGTGGTCTTGTTGACCATCAACACTTGATGCTCCTTTTTGATTTCTACCTCCGCAACTTTTAGCATTGGAAGAGCTCGGGAATAGTCTTGTTCATCCCTTGCATATTATAGTTCATCACGAAGCTCTTGTAGCTTGGTGGCAGTGATTGAAGAATTCTGTCAATGACGCTGTCATCAGGAAGATTAACTCCCAGTTGAATCAAGTGATTATTATACCCAGACATTTTAAGTATATGTTCACTGACAGAACTATTCTCATCCATCTTGCAGCTATAGAACTTATTGGAGACTTCATATCTCTCAATCCGGGCATTTGCTTTAAATATTAACTTCAACTCCTGGAACATCTCATATGCTCCATGACGTTCAAAACGTCGTTGAAGTCCCGGTTCTAAGCCATAAAGCATGGCACACTGAACTATCGAGTAGTCATCAGCTTTGCTCTACCAGACGTTTTTAACATCGTCAGTTGCATATGCAGCAGGCCTGGCACCCAGCGGTGCTTCCAGGACATAATTCTTCTGTGCAGCAATGAGGATAATCCTCAAGTTATGGACCCAGTCCGTGTAATTGCTACCATCAACTTTCAACTTAGCTTTCTCAAGGAATGCATTAAAATTCAACGGAACAACAGCACGAGCCATCTATCTACAACAAACATAGACAAGAAAAATACTATCAGGTACTAAGTTCATGATAAATTAAAGTTCAATTAATCATATTATTTAAGAACTCCCACTTAGATAGACATCCCACTAATCATCTAAGTGATCACATGATCCAAATCAACTAAACCATGTTCGATCATCATGTGAGATGGAGTAGTTTCCAATGGTGAACATCTTTATGTTGATCATATATACTATATGATTCACGCTCGACCTTTCGGTCTTAGTGTTCCGAGGCCATATCTGTATATGCTAGGCTCGTCAAGTTTAACCTGAGTATTCCGCGTGTGCAACTGTTTTGCACCCGTTGTATTTGAACATAGAGCCTATCACACCCGATCATCACGTGGTGTCTCAGCATGAAGAACTTTCGCAATGGTGCAGACTCAGGGAGAACACTTATACCTTGAAATTTAGTGAGAGATCATCTTATAATGCTACCGTCAATCAAAGCAAAATAAGATGCATAAAGGATAAACATCACATGCAATCAATATAAGTGATATGATATGGCCATCATCATCTTGTGCTTGTGATCACCATCTCCGAAGCACCGTCATGATCACCATCGTCACCGGCGCGACACCTTGATCTTCATCGTAGCATCGTTGTCGTTTCGCCACCTATTGCTTCTACGACTATCGCTATCGCTTAGTGATAAAGTAAAGCAATTATAGGGTGATTGCATTGCATACAATAACGCGACAACCATATGGCTCCTGCCAGTTGCCGATAACTTTGTTATAAAACATGACCATCTCATACAATAAAATTTAGCATCATGTCTTGACCATATCACATCACAACATGCCCTGCAAAAACAAGTCAGACGTCCTCTATTTTGTTGTTGCAAGTTTTACATGGCTGCTACGGGCTGAGCAAGAACCGTTCTTACCTACGCATCAAAACCACAATGATAGTTCGTCAAGTTAGTGTTGTTTTAACCTTCTCAAGGACCGGGTGTAGCCACACTCGGTTCAACTAAAGTTGGAGAAACTGACACCCGCCAGCCACCCACGTGCAAAGCACGTCGGTAGAACCAGTCTCGCGTAAGCGTACGCGTAATGTTGGTCCGGGCCGCTTCATCCAACAATACGGCCGAACCAAAGTATGACATGCTGGTAAGCAATATGACTTGTATCGCCCACAACTCACTTATGTTCTACTCGTGCATATACCATCTACGCATAAAACCAGACTCGGATGCCACTGTTGGGGAACGTAGTAATTTCAAAAAATTTCCTACGCACACGCAAGATCATGGTGATGCATAGCAACAAGAGGGGAGAGTGTTGTCTATGTACCCTCGTAGACAGAAAGCGGAAGCGTTAGCACAACGCGGTTGATGTAGTCGTACGTCTTCATGATCCGACCGATCAAGTACCGAACGTACATCACCTCCGAGTTCAGCACACATTCAGCTCGATGACGTCCCATGAACTCCGATCCAGCAGAGCTTTGCGGGAGAGTTCCGATAGCACGACGGCGTGATGACGGTGTTGATGATGCTACCGATGCAGGGCTTCGCCTAAGCACCGCTAGGATATTACCGATGTGGAATATGGTGGAGGGGGGGCACCGCACATGGCTAAGAGATCAATGATCAATTGTTGTGTCTAGAGGTGCCCCCTGCGCCTGTATATAAAGGATCAAGGGGGAGGGGCCACCGGCCAGGAGGAGGCGCGCCAGGGAGGAGTCCTACTTCCGGTGGGAGTAGGACTCCCTCTTTTCCTAGTTGGAGTAGGAGGGGGAAGGAAGGGAGAGAGGAGAGGAAGGAAAGGGGGGGGGGTTGCTGTCGGTGTCAAAACCAGCGGATCTCGGGTAGTACAAGAGTAGATCTACCATGAGATCGTAGAGGCTAAACCCTAAGAGCTAGCCTATGATGGTATGATTGTAATTGTGATCGGCCTTCTAAGGACCAACCTCTCCGGTTTATATAAACACCGGAGAAGGCTAGGGTTTACATGGAGTCGGTTACAAGGAAGGAAATATAATATCCGAATCGCCAAGCTTGCCTTCCATGCAAAGGAGAGTCCCATCCGGACACGGGCCGAAGTCTTGAGTCTTGTATCTTCTTGCTTAAATAGTCTGGACGTTATACACAGTCTGGCTGTCCGGATACCCCCTAATCCAGGACTCCCTCAGTAGCCCCTGAACCAGGCTTCAATGAAGATGAGTCCGGCGCGCAGTATTGTCTTCGGCATTGCAAGGCGGGTTCCTTCTCCGAATACTCCAAAGTAGTTAGCGAACACGTAGACCGTGCCCATACCTGCAAGACGATCTTCATATGCCGTCGCAGAGAGGACAATATTTCACAAACGCAATCTGCTGACAAATTTTTAGACAATGCGGCGTGTCATTATGGTCGGATCATTATTCGAACCGTTTTCCCACAACCAGCCGCAACGCGTATTGCGAGGCGGTTTCCTTGACACGTCTCGTCAAAGCAGAGATCGTGTCCCCTTATTGTGGGATTTTCATCAATACGGGCATAGCAGCCCACCCGCACCGCTAATCACGGCGAGTGGGAGGCGGACGGGCTCCATCAGGCAAGTGGGGAGGCGCAAAAGACTTTTACCGCCTCTATAAAGAGGTAAAGCCCCTTTCTCGTTACCCATGCCTTCTCCTCCCGTTAGCTCATTCCCCTTTGTTCGAGCCCTAATGCCCAAGTACCCTCTTTCTCCATCAAGGAGAGATCTTCCAAAGATGTCCGGATCCGGAGCAGGAGGCAGGTGGATGGCCTCGACCGTCCAGGAGAAGGACATCAAGAAGCTCCGGAGAGCCGGGTATCTGGCCCAGAAGATCGGCCACCGTCTCCCACCGGCGGGACAGGTCGTCCCTACTCTGGAACCTCATGAGAGAGTCGTGTTCCTTCCCCATTTTGTCCGCGGGCTCGGATTTCCCCTTCACCCTTTTGTTCACGGAGTCATGTATTACTATGGGATCGATTTCCATGACCTTTCCCCCAACTCCTTCCTCAATATCTCGACGTTCATCCTTGTGTGCGAGGCTTTTCTCCGGATCCCACCTCACTTTGGCTTGTGGCTGAAGATTTTCAATGTGAAGCCCAAGGTGGTGAGTGGCGAACACGCCGAGTGCAGCGGCGCCATGGTAAGCAAGATGCCCAAGGCCGTTTGGCCAAAAGGCGCTTTTAATGACTCCGTCAAGGAGTGGCAGCAGCAGTGGTTCTATATCACCGAACCATGTGGCAAAAAATGGGTGGAAGATCCAGAGTTCAGATCCGGAGCTCCACTGAGACTCACCTCCTGGCCCAAGAAGGGCCCGAACTGGTCCTCATCCGATGAGCTGTCACTGCTCCAGACGCACGTCAAGGGTGTGGTTGACAGGGACGTCAAACTCGTCGACGTAGTCCAGGTGATGCTAGTTCGCCTGGTTCTCCCCTGTCAGTCCCGAGCTTGCACTCTGTGGGAGTTCAACCCAACCGAGCACCAAACCCTTCAGGAGCTTTACGATTCCTCCCACAAGGATATCTGGAAGGTGCTCTTTAAGTCCGGCAAATCGTGGCCAGGCCCCGCCGAAGACCGCGGGTATCAATTATCTCATTCTGCAAGCCCGGTAAGTTGCAGCCACGCTCTATCTATTCATGCTTCTGCTGGTGTTCATGAGGGAGACACCTTAGTCGTGTTTCATTGTGACCTCAGGGATGGATAAAGAAGGTGGAGCGGATACATTGTCCAGCCCCCCGGCCAGAGGAACCGGCCGGACCTCTTCTGACGAAGATGCTGGTCCCTGCGCCTTACGAGGCACCCAAGAAAGAGGCCTCCAAGAAGGTCAAGAAGACCCGGAGTGGCCTTCGTCGTCGCGAGGCTTCGGATGCCAAATCCAAAGACTCTAGCAGCGATCCTTCATCTGAGGACGAAGAGGAGGAAGCAGAGGAGTATGAGCCTCACTCTGATGGCGGGAGGAAGAGGACGGTCCACATCTCTGGAGGCCGGATCACCCAAGAGGGGGAAAGATTCCCTCCCAGGGGCATCCCCCACGGCTGCCGATAGCAGCCCGGAGTGGGATCCCAGGGCCCAGCCCCTGGAGAAGTCGTAAGTATCCGAACACGCATATGCGTCCGGGATTGTTTTTGGGTATAGTAGTTTTGACTGTTGCCTATACATTGCACAGTCCGGCAAGGTCCTGCGCCGGCCGGTCCTCGTCGGAGGATTCACTGGGCTCAGACGCCTTGGCGAGCGAGACGCCTCCGCAGGCCCCTGCCCCAAAGTCCGGGCGCGACACTGAGGTGTCATCTCGACAAGACCCGGACTAGGGAGGACATATCCCTGGTGCCGGACACGCGGGGATGGATACGACCCCCGGGACCTCTAGGGTTCCGGGATCGAGCGAGCAGCCACCCCCGATGGTGGGGGGCCTGCCTACCCCGCCGGCGTCCTCTGTTCGAGCAGAGCTGCCTGGCGGTCTATCGACAGCGTTGAAGAACGTGTCTATTGTCGATGAGCATTGGGCCCTCATGGGCGCGGTGGTCGGGAAGATTCAGTCCATCGAGAGCGGGCTGAACGAGTCCTGCCTTGGCCTTATAAAGGCTTTGGAGGTATGTTTCCTAGGAAACCTTTGAGGAATTGTCATAATATGAGTAGTAGCCCCTGATGCACTGTCCGGTGGAGGAGACAGAGCCGGGCAGGGGATCAAATCCCCTTCTCTCCCAGGAGCCTATGTGAATGACGTATACCCTTTTGTGTGAAAACAAGCATCTGCAGAGAGGATGGCCGCTTATAATGCGGAAATGTCCGAACTGAAGCAGAGCCTTACACGGGCCGAGGAGGAACTCGGTCGTGTGAGAAGCAATTGGAAGACAAGCAAGGTATGTTGAAAACATTTATCTTGTGGTTTGCGCGATTGAGTAGTCGCGCTTAGTGAAAAGTATTTGTATTTGATGCTCTAGGAGCGAGTGCCGAATACGCGACACTAAAGAAAGTTGTGTCCGATGCCAACAAGAAAGCTGCCGCTGAACAGGCGCTTCGTGAAAAACACAAGGCCAGGGTCATCGCAGCTGAGCGGGAGCTCCAAGAAGCTGTGAAGAAAAGCGAGGGCTTAGAGCAGAGTCTAGTCGGGAAATAATCTGAACTCGCTCAAGCTCTCGAGGCTACGGAAAGTGCTCGGGAAGAAGCCCGAGGTGCTGCGCGGGACATTCAGGAGGCTCGGAAAGTCGCGGCTGGTAAGGCCTTCTGTATTCTTAGCCTTTGTACATGATAATGGGAAGAATCCTAAGCGGCAAGCTGAATTCTTATGTTTCTAGGGGCTTTTGTGGATCTTCCTCACAGCATGTCAAATGCCGCCCAATTCTACCGAACCGCGGAGAAGAAGTCTGCGGAGAGGGATTTCTGGTCGCAGTATTTGGCGCCGAACTATCCGGTGCCTTTTATCGATCAGCTAAAATAGCTGGTCGAACTGCACCAGGCGGCCGAACTAGCCATGAAGGACTTAGTTGTCCGGCTGTGGCCTACGGAGCCAATCCCAAGCTGTTATTTCGGACTCATCAAGCGGATTGTGGGTGCATGTCCTCGGCTTGATGCTATTAAGCGATCAGTCTGTATAGAAGGCGCGCTCATGGCGTTTGCCCGTGCGAAAGTGCATTGTGGGAAGCTTGACGCGGAGAAGCTGATGACTGAGGGGCCACCGGAGGGTAAGGAGCACCGCAAGCCCGAGCTGTACTATGAAGGTGTAATGAAAGGGGCCCGCCTTGCGGCGGATAAGTGTGCCAAAGACATTATATTTCCCTGAGGGCATTTGTGCTGGCTTTTGTAATATGGGATAATGGCATTTTTCATTATATAGTGCCTGTTTTGTTTGAACATATGTTCTTCATGTGCGGCTGTTTATTGTAAGCAAATCCTGAGAGTTGGCCAATCGTCGGCTTCTGCCCCCTCGTAAAAAGAATACGGGGGTGTTCGGGATATATCTGAACGCTCTTTATCCCATAGTTGGGTCCTTTCAAGGAGGTGTTTCTCTCCACGAACTAGGCAATCAGACTATAAGGGTTTATTACTCTCACATAGCCATAGGAATTCGAGTATGGTCGGCGCAGCCCCTAGTGTTCGGAAGGCCAAACTAGGGGCTCTATTGGCGCCTGATCAGAAGACCGATCCGTCGCACTCTGCATTTATAATGGCGTTGTGCGGACTAAATCTTTAAGGATTTTACAACCTCTCGGACAGCTGAGCAGCTCTCACATTATCATGACGGTCGGTTTTCGGCTTTCTCTACTGAGGTGCTCGTCCGGCTGAACCGGGACACAATCGCAGTAGTTCTCCCAGTCCTACCTTAGCCGATAGAACGGAACGTAAGGTACCAAAACATGGGAGCCAGGAAAACCCAACCAATGACCCAAGACATGATTTGCAGCTGATGCATATAGTTCTATAAGTTTGGGGTGCCGAGTGACCGAAAAGTTGGTCGGACTTTATTGCCGTACTGTGAAGCCCCTGGTGTAACCGGGCGAACGCGAAGCGTGGCTGTCATTTTCGGCAAAGAGGCATCGGCGATAAACGACGGCCGGCAAGTGTTGTTTAAGTCTAAGCACCGTAATAGGATGATATGTCTATGCATATGAGTATGATGTATGAAAAGAGGTATTTATTTGGCGGAACCTGTGGTGACCGGACTGGAGGGGGTTGTGAGTGGATCAATATTGAATCCGAACTGCCTTCTATCTGCATGTTCCTGCCATTGCATGTCCGGGCTGGTTCCACGCCACCAATCCTAATCTGCGTCAAAGTTAGTTTGCGAAGGCAAATGTTATGAGGCAGCTGACCGCCCTCTTATGGTTAGTTTAAGGGTTCCTTATCGGACCCTGGTGAACCCAGCCGTTATACCGTGAGGTAGCACAGACTCCTCAATGGGTGTCCGGATAGTTGGCCTGAGTGATTCACCATGTGGAATCTAGTCAACGTGGTTTATCCCGTTGGAATGTGGTAAACTACCGCATGGTGGGAAGGTGCCAAAGATTTATTCCTTGGCGTAGCAATTGTGAGTGATCCGAAGACAACTGTTAGGGTGGTGGGCCAATAAAACTTGGCCTTTGCGCCTTACATCTTTAGGACATGTTATTCGTGGCTTCATACCCGTGTGGGCTTTGTGTGTTATAGAGCCCCTGGACTACTAGGTCTAGAGGTACTACAATTTACTTGCTGTGGTTGATATGATCATGGGTGATCGGCCGTACGTTTATGCCCTGGGGGGGGGGGTTGATGAGGCGCCTCCCCTTATTGCTTGCGCACGACCAGCCGCTTTGTTCCGAGGATCCGGCATTCTCTATTGGTATGCTTTGCCGTCCTTCTGGGGGTACCGTGAATTTCACACGGTTGATCCAGTGTGTGGCTTTGGTCGAGTAGGCTTGAGTTGTTCTTTGTTCGTTTACCGGACTGAGAGTTGCTGGACTTGGCACCAGTTTCCTTGTCTTGACGTTTATGACCTTTGTGCCGAGGCTTGAGGGTGCCTCTTCGTGTATGCTTCTTACTGTCTTGGACCGTAGTGACGTGTGGACGTCTGGGTGCGTGCTTGTGGTTTTACTGCTCGAGTTAAGGTAGCCAGTTGTGCCGTGCATGCCCTTTGCTGGGGCTGTCCAGTTCGTACTTTTCGGTGGCCAGTACCTTGGTCCACCTATCCACTAGCATGTCTTGGTCAGCTTTAAGCTGCTCTTGCTTCCTTTGCAGGCTCCTTGCCGTGGCCATGAGTAGTCGCTTGAAGCGAACTTGTTCCACTGGGTCTTCAGGTATGCTGAATTAGTCATTGCCAAGGCTTACCTCGTCATCGGAGGGGGGTGTATAATTGTCCCTTTCCAATTATCCCATCGTGACCGGTCCGGCCTGTTTGAGGGTAGGCTGACTAGGGATGTATTCCTCTTTGGCACCATCCGGACTACTTTCGTCTCCGGGGCGGGTGTTGATGTGGCGGGGCTTGGAGTGGCGTCGATGACGCACATGTTTTGCTTTTCTCCCTGAGGGGTTATCCTCCGTTGCCTCGCCGCCATTGGTTTCCTTTGGAGTGTCCACCATATATATATCGTATGAGGAGGTGGCCACCCACCGCCCTATGAGCGGTGGTTCCTGTAGTTCTCCTGCATCGTCATCCATACTGTCGATGTTTTCGGAGTCGAAGTCAAGCACGTCGTTTAAATCATCGACCATGGCAATGAAGTGGGTGGTGGGTGGGCAACGGATTCCGTTGTCGCCGGCTACCCACTCAAGCCGGACATAGTTCAGCCCAGAGCCTCCTGACAAAGAGAGGGACTTCAATGAGTTCAGCATGTCACCAAAGGGCGAGTGCTGAAAGACGTCTGCCGCGGTGAACTCCATCACCGGAGCCCAACCAGGCTCGGCGGGCTCGGGGACGCGCGGACTGGAACCTACAACCGGATATGAATCCGGGGGTCTAGAGTCACAGGCTCCCTGAGAAGTGAGGTCTGTGTTCGGGTCCATCGCTAATGAGGGTACGGCCTCCGGGGCGGGGTCCAGCCCTCCGTCCTTAGGCAACGCAACCTTCCCCGGATTTAGATCCGAGGCTTCTGCCGGGGTGATATCCCGAGCATCGTCTAATAGCAGGTCAAAGCCGTGCTCATCATGACTGTCCGGTGCTCCTGGCGCTGGCCCGAATCCGTCAAAGGTCAAGTATCTGCGAATATCCACTGTGTAGTTCAAGTTTCCGAACCTGATTTGATGGCCAGGGGCGTAGTTGTTGATTTGCTCCAGTTGGCCAAAAGAATTGGCCCGCAGCACCAAGCTGCCAAACACGAAGATCTATCCAGGGAGGAAAGCCTCGCCCTGGGCCGCGTCGTTGATGATCGTTGAAGGATCCATCGAGCCCGACAGTGACGACACAGAGGAACTCTTAATGAAAGCACCAATGTCGGTGTCAAAACTGGCGGATCTCGGGTAGGGGGTCCCGATCTGTGCGTCAAGGCTGATGGTAATAGGAAGCAAGGGACACAAATGTTTACCCAGGTTCAGGCCCTCTCGATGGGGGTAAAACCCTACTTCCTGCTTGATTAATATTGATGATATGGGTAGTACAAGAGTAGATCTACCATGAGATCGTAGAGGCTAAACCCTAAGAGCTAGCCTATGATGGTATGATTGTAATTGTGGTCGGCCTTCGAAGGACCAACCTCTCCGGTTTATATAGACACCGGAGAGGGCTAGGGTTTACATGGAGTCGGTTACAAGGAATGAAATATAATATCCAAATCGCCAAGCTTGCCTTCCACACAAAGGAGAGTCCCATCCGGACACGGGGCGAAGTCTTGAGTCTTGTATCTTCATGCTTCAATAGTTCTGACATTGTACACAGTCCGGCTGTCTGGATACCCCCTAATCCAGGACTCCCTCAGGCGCCCCCCTCCTTGTCCTACTCACCTAGAGGGGGAGGAGGCGCGCGACCTACCCTGGCCGCCCCTCCTCTTCTCCACTTAGGGCCCATGAGGACCAATAAACCCTTTGGGGGTTCCGGTAACACCCTGCTGGAAATATGCCCTAGAGGCAATAATAAATTAGTTATTATTATATTTCCTTGTTCATGATAATCGTTTATTATCCATGCTATAATTTATTGATAGGAAACTCAGATACATGTGTGGATACATAGACAACACCATGTCCCTAGTAAGCCTCTGATTGACTAGCTCGTTGATCAATAGATGGTTACGGTTTCCTGAATATGGACATTGGATGTCATTGATAACGGGATCACATCATTAGGAGAATGATGTGATGGACAAGACCCAATCCTAAGCCTAGCACAAGGATCGTGTAGTTCGTATGCTAAAGATTTTCTAATGTCAAGTATCATTTCCTTAGACCACGAGATTGTGCAACTCCGGATACCGTAGGAATGCTTTGGGTGTACCAAACGTCACAACGTAACTGGGTGGCTATAAAGGTGCACTACAGGTATCTCCGAAAGTGTCTGTTGGGTTGGCACGAATCGAGACTGGGATTTGTCACTCCGTGTAAACGGAGAGGTATCTCTGGGCCCACTCGGTAGGACATCATCATAATGTGCACAATGTGACCAAGGGGTTGATCACAGGATGATGTGTTACGGAACGAGTAAAGAGACTTGCCGGTAACGAGATTGAACAAGGTATCGGTATACCGACGATCGAATCTCGGGCAAGTACAATATCGTTGGACAAAGGGAATTGTATACGGGATCGATTAAGTCCTTGACATCGTGGTTCATCCGATGAGATCATCGTGGAACATGTGGGAGCCAACATGGGTATCCAGATCCCGCTGCTGGTTATTGACCGGAGAACGTCTCGGTCATGTCTACATGTCTCCCGAACCCGTAGGGTCTACACACTTAAGGTTCGATGACGCTAGGGTTATAAAGGAAGTTTGTATGTGGTTACCGAATGTTGTTCGGAGTCCCGGATGAGATCCCGGACGTCACGAGGAGTTCCGGAATGGTCCGGAGGTAAAGATTTATATATGGAAAGTTGTTGTTCGGGTTCCGGAAAAAGTTCGGGTTTTTTCGGTATTGTACCGGGAAGCTTCCAGAAGGTTCCGGAGGATTTCGGAGGGGTACGGAGGTTCAGAAATTGTTCCACCACGTCCAATACAGTTGCATGGGCTGTAGGGGGGCGCCCTAGCCTTAATGGGCCAGGGGCACCAGCCCCCCCAAGGCCCATGCGCATGGGAGGGGAAAACCCTAAAGGGGAGGGCCTCCACTTGACTTGGGAGGCACTCCTCCCCCCCTTGGCCGCCGCCCCCAACCCTAGATGGGATCTAGGGGGGCCGGCCCCCTCTTCCCCCCACCTATAAATAGTGGAGGGGTGGGAAGGCAGCCGCACCACATGTTCTAGCGCAGCCCTCCCCCTCTCCCAAGTACTCCTCCTCTCCCGCGGTGCTTGGCGAAGCCCTGCTGGATCACCACGCTCCTCCATCACCACCACGCCGTTGTGCTGCTGCTGGACGGAGTCTTCCTCAACCTCTCCCTCTCTCCTTGCTGGATCAAGGCATGGGAGACGTCACCGGGCTGTACGTGTGTTGAACGTGGAGGTGCCGTCCGTTCGGCACTAGGATCTCCGGTGATTTGGATCACGACGAGTACGACTCCTTCAACCCCGTTCTCTTGAACGCTTCCGCTTAGCGATCTACAAGGGTATGTAGATGCACTCTCCTTCCCCTCGTTGCTGGTTTCTCCATAGATAGATCTTGGTGACACGTAGGAAAATTTTGAATTTCTGCTACGTTCCCCGACAGTGGCATCATGAGCTAGGTCTATTGCGTAGATTCTTTGCACGAGTAGAACACAAAGTAGTTGTGGGCGTTGATCTTGTTCAATATGCTTACCGTTACTAGTACAATCTTGTTTCGATGGTATTGTGGGATGAAGCGGCCCGGACCGACCTTACACGTACACTTACGTGAGACAGGTTCCACCGACTGACATGCACTTGGTGCATAAGGTGGCTAGCGGGTGCCAGTCTCTCCCACTTTAGTCGGAATGGATTCGATGAAAAGGGTCCTTATGAAGGGTAAATAGCAATTGACATATCACGTTGTGGTTTTTGCGTAGGTAAGAAACGTTCTTGCTAGAAACCCATAGCAGCCACGTAAAACATGCAAACAACAATTAGAGGATGTCTAACTTGTTTTTGCAGGGTATGCTATGTGATGTGATATGGCCAAGAAGAATGTGATGAATATATGTGATGTATGAGATTGATCATGTTCTTGTAATAGGAATCACGACTTGCATGTCAATGAGTATGACAACCGGTAGGAGCCATAGGAGTTGTCTTTATTTATTGTATGACCTGCGTGTCATTGAACAACGCCATGTAATTACTTTACTTTATTGCTAACCGGTAGCCATAGTAGTAGAAGTAATAAGTTGGCGAGACAACTTCGTGGAGACACGGTGATGGAGATCATGATGATGGAGATCATGGTGTCATGCCGGTGACAATGATGATCATGGAGCCCCGAAGATGGAGATCAAAAGGAGCAAAATGATATTGGCCATATCATGTCACTTTTTGATTGCATGTGATGTTTATCATGTTTATACATCTTATTTGCTTAGAACGACGGTAGTAAATAAGATGATCCCTCATTAAAATTTCAAGAAAGTGTTCCCCCTAACTGTGCACTGTTGCAAAAGTTCGTCGTTTCTAAGCACCATGTGATGATCGGGTGTGATGGATTCTTACGTTCACATACAACGGGTGTAAGACAGATTTACACACGCGAAACACTTAGGTTGACTTGACGAGCCTAGCATGTACATACATGGCCTCGGAACACAAGAGACCAAAAGGTCGAGCATGAGTCGTATAGTAGATACAATCAACATGAAGATGTTCACCGATGATGACTAGTCCGTCTCACGTGATGATCGGACACGGCCTAGTTGACTCGGATCATGTAATCACTTAGATGACTAGAGGGATGTTTATCTAAGTGGGAGTTCATTAGATGAACTTAATTATCCTGAACATAGTCAAAAGATCTTTGCAAATTATGTCGTAAGCTCGCGCTTTAGTTCCACTGTTTAGATATGTTCCTAGAGAAAATATAGTTGAAAGTTGACAGTAGCGATTATGCGGACAGTAGAAAGCTAATGTCCTTAATGCACCGCTTAGTGTGCTGAACCCCAAACGTCGTCTGTGGATGTTGCGAACATCGGACATACACGTTTTGATAACTACGTGATAGTTCAGTTAAATGGTTTAGAGTAGAGGCACCAAAGACGTTTTCGAAACATCGCGGAACATATGAGATGTTTCGAGGTCTGAAATTGGGATTTCAGGCTCGTGCCCACGTCAAGAGGTATGAGACCTCCGACGATTTTCTTAGCCTGCAAACTAAGGGAGAAAGCTCAATCGATGAGCTTGTGCTCAGATTGTCTGAGTGCAACAATCACTTGAATCGAGTGGGAGTTGATCTTCCAGATGAGATAGTGATGTTTCTCCAAAGTCATTGCCACCAAGCTGCTAGAGCTTCGTGACGAACTATAACATATCAGGGATACATACGATGATCCTTGAGGTATTCGCGATGTTTGACACCGCGAAAGTAGAAATCAAGAAGGATCATCAATTGTTGATGGTTAGTGAAACCACTAGTTTCAAGAAGGGCAAGGGCAAGAAGGGATACTTCATGAAACGGCAAATCAGCTGCTGCTCCAGTGAAGAAACCCAATGTTGAACCCAAAACCCGAGACTAAGTGCTTCTGTAATAAGGGGAACAACCACTAGAGCAGAATTACCCTAGATACTTGGTAGATAAGATGGCTGGCAAGGTCGATAGAAGTATATTGGATATACATTATGTTAATGTGTAGTTTACTAGTACTCCTAGTAGCACCAGGGTATTAGATACCGGTTTGGTTGCTAAGTGTTAGTAACTCGAAATAAAAGCTATGGAATAAACGGAGACTAGCTAAAGGTGAGCTGACGATACGTGTTGGAAGTGTTTCCAAGGTTGATGTGATCAAGCATCGCTCGCTCCCTCTACCATCGAGATTGGTGTTAAACCTAAATAATTGTTATTTGGTGTTTGCGTTGAGCATAGACATGATTGGATTATGTCTGTCGCAATACGGTTATTCATTTAAGGAGAATAATGGTTACTCTATTTATTTGAATAATACCTTCAATGGTCTAGCACCTAAAAGGAATGGTTTATTGAATCCCGATCGTAGTGATACACATTTTCATGCCAAAAAGGATATAAGATAGTAATGATAGTACCACTTACTTGTGGCACTGCCATGTAAGTCATATTGGTGTAAAACGCATGATGAAGCTCCATGTTGATGGATCTTTGGACTCACTCGTTTTTGAAAAGTTTGAGACATGCAAACCATGTCTATTGGTGTATACGCATGAAGAAACTCCATGCAAATGGATCGTTTAGACTCACTTGATTTTGAATCACTTGAGATATGAAAATCATACCACATGGGCAAGATGACTGAAAAGCCTCATTTCAGTGAGATGGAACAAGATAGCAACTTGTTGGAAGTAACACATTGTGATGCGTGCAGTCCAATGAGTGCTGAGGCATGCAGTGAATATCGTTATGTTCTTACTTCACAGATGATTCGAGTAGATGTTGAGTATATTTACTTGATGAAACACAAGTCTGAATTACTGAATGGTTCAAGTAATTTCAGAGTGAAGTTGAAGATCATTGTGACAAGAGGATAAAATGTCTATGATATGATCACAGAGATGAGTATCTGAGTTACGAGCTTTGGCACGCAATTAAGACATTGTGGAAATTGTTTCACAATTAATACCGCCTGAACACCATAGTGTGATGGTGTGCCCGAACATCATAGTTGCACCCTATTGGATATGGTGCGTAGCATGATGTCTCTTATCGAATTACCACTACCGTTCATGGGTTAGGCATTAGAGACAACCGCACTCACTTTAAATAGGGCACCACGTAATTCCGTTGAGATGACACCGTATGAACTATGGTTCAGAGAAACCTAAGCTGTCATTTCTTAAAGGTTTGGGGCTGCAACGCTTATGTGTAAAAGTTTCAGGTTGATAAGCTCAAACCCAAAGTGGATAAAATGTATCTTCATAGGACACCCAAAACAGTTGGGTATACCTCCTAATTCAGATCCGAAAGCAATAGGGATTGTTTCTTGAATCGGGTCCTTTCTCGAGGAAAAGTTTGTCTCGAAAAGTTGAGTGGGAGGATGGTGGAGACTTGATATGGTTATTGAACCGTCACTACAACTAGTGTGTAGCAGGGCACAGGAAGTTGTTCCTGTGGCACCTACACCAATTGAAGTGGAAGCTTATGATAGTGATCATGAAACTTCGGATCAAGTCACTACCGTACCTCATCGGGTGACAAGGATGCGTACTGCTTCAGAGTGGTACAGTAATCCTATCTTGAAGGTCATGTTGCTAGACAACAATGAACCTACGAGCTATGGAGAAGCGATGGTGGGCCCAAATTCTGACAAATGGTTAGAATCCATGAAATCCGAGATAGGATCCATGTATCAAAACAAAGCATGGACTTTGGTGGACTTGCCCGATGATCGGCAAGCCATTGAGATAAATGGATCTTTAAGAAGAAGACGGACGTGGACGGTAATGTTACCGTCTATGAAGCTCGACTTGTGGCGAAGAGTTTTTCACAAGTTCAAGGAGTTGACTACGATGAGATTTTCTCATCCGTAGCGATGCTTAAGTCCATCGGAATCATGTTAGCATTAGCTGCATTTATGAAATTTGGCAGATGGATGTCAAAACGAGTTTCCTTACCAGTTTTCGTAAGGAAAGTTTGTATGTGATACAATCAGAAAGGTTTTGTCGATCCTAAGGATGCTAAAAGGTATGCTAGCTCCAGTGATCCTTCCATGGACTAGAGTACGCATCTCGGAGTTGGAATGTACACTTTGATAAGATGATCAAAGATTTTGGGTTTATACAAAGTTTATGAGAAACTTGTATTTCCAAAGAAGTGACTGGGAGCACTATAGAATTTCTGATGAGTATATGTTATTGACATATTATTGATCAGAAATGATGTAGAATTTCTGGAATGCATATAGGGTTATTTGAAAAGTGTTTTTCAAGTGAAAACCTGGATTAAGCTACTTGAACATTGAGCATCAAGATCTATGAGGATGGATCAAAACGCTTAATGGTACTTTCAAATGAGCACATACCTTGACGTGATCTTGAAGGAGTTCAAGATGGATCAGTCAAAGAAGGAGTTCTTGCCTGAGTTGTAAGGTATGAAGTTACGAGTTAAAGCTCGACCACGATAGAAAAGAGAGAAAGGACGAAGGACGTCCCCTATGCTTCAGACATAGGCTCTATAGTATGCTATGCTGTGTACTGCACCTGATGTGTGCCTTGCCACATGTCTGGCAAGAGGGTACAAAGGTGATCAAGGAGTGGATCACCAGATAGCGGTCAAAATTGTCCTTGGAGTAATAAGGATTTATTTCTCAATTATGGAGGTGATAAAGAGTTTGGCGTAAAGGGTTACGACGATGCAAGCTTTAACACCTATCCGAATGACTCTGAGTAGCAAACCGGATACGTATAGTGGAGCAACCATTTGGAATAGCTTCAAGTGGATCATGGAAGCAGCATTTACAATATGACATAGAGAATTGCGAAATACATACAGATCTGATTGTTGAAGACTCGTTGACTAAAACCTCTCTCACAAGCAAAACATGATCAAACCCCAGAACTCATTGAGTCTTAATCACATGATGTTGTGAACTAGTTTAATGACACTAGTAAACTCTTTGGATGTTGGTCACATGGCGATGTGACCTGTGAGTGTTAATCACATGGCGATGTGAACTAGATTATTGACTCTAGTGCAAGTGGGAGACTGTTGGAAATATGCCCTAGAGGCAATAATAAATTAGTTATTATTGTATTTCCTTGTTCATGATAATTGTCTATTATCCATGCTATAATTGTATTGATAGGAAACTCAGATACATGTGTGGATACATAGACAACACCATGTCCCTAGTAAGCCTCTGATTGACTAGCTTGTTGATCAATAGATGGTTACGGTTTCCTGACCATGGACATTGGATGTCATTGATAATGGGATCACATCATTAGGAGAATGATGTGATGGACAAGACCCAATCCTAAGCCTAGCACAAGGATCGTGTAGTTCGTATGCTAAAGCTTTTCTAATGTCAAGTATCATTTCCTTAGACCATGAGATTGTGCAACTCCCGGATACCGTAGGAATACTTTGGGTGTACCAAACGTCACAACGTAACTGGGTGGCTATAAAGGTGCACTACAGGTATCTCCGAGAGTGTCTGTTGGGTTGGCACGAATCGAGACTGGGATTTGTCACTCCGTATAAACAGAGAGGTATCTCTCGGCCCACTCGGTAGGACATCATCATAATGTGCACAATGTGACCAAGGGGTTGATCACGGGATGATGTGTTACGGAACGAGTAAAGAGACTTGCTGGTAACGAGATTGAACAAGGTATCGGTATACCGACGATCGAATCTCGGGCAAGTACAATACCGTTAGACAAAGGGAATTGTATACGGGATTGATTGAGTCCTTGACATCGTGGTTCATCTGATGAGATCATCGTGGAACATGTGGGAGCCAACATGGGTATCCAGATCCCACTGCTGGTTATTGACCGGAGAACGTCTCGGTCATGTCTACATGTCTCCCGAACCCGTAGGGTCTACACACTTAAGGTTCGATGATGCTAGGGTTATAAAGGAAGTTTGTATGTGGTTACCGAATGTTGTTCGGAGTCTCGGATGAGATCACGGACGTCACGAGGAGTTCCGGAATGGTCCGGAGGTAAAGATTTATATATGGAAAGTTGTTGTTCGGGTTCCGGAAAAAGTTCGGGTTTTTTCGGTATTGTACCGGGAAGCTTCCAGAAGGTTCCGGAGGATTCCGGAGGGGTTCGGAGGTCCGGAAATTGTTCCACCACGTCCAATACAGTAGCATGGAATGTAGGGGGGCGCCCTAGCCTTAATGGGCCAGGGGCACCAGCCCCCCCAAGGCCCATGCGCATGGGAGGGGAAAACCCTAAAGGGGAGGGCCTCCACTTGACTTGGGAGGCACTCCTCCCCCCCTTGGCCGCCGCCCCCAACCCTAGATGGGATCTAGGGGGGCCGGCCCCCTCTTCCCCCCACCTATAAATAGTGGAGGGGTGGGAGGGCAGCCGCACCACATGTTCTGGCGCAGCCCTCCCCCTCTCCCAAGTACTCCTCCTCTCCCGCGGTGCTTGGCGAAGCCCTGCTGGATCACCACGCTCCTCCATCACCACCGCGCTGTTGTGCTGCTGCTGGACGGAGTCTTCCTCAACCTCTCCCTCTCTCCTTGCTGGATCAAGGCATGGGAGACGTCACCGGGCTGTACGTGTGTTGAACGCGGAGGTGCCGTCTGTTCGGCACTAGGATCTCCGGTGATTTGGATCAGGACGAGTACGACTCCTTCAACCCCGTTCTCTTGAACGCTTCCGCTTAGCGATCTACAAGGGTATGTAGATGCACTCTCCTTCCCCTCGTTGCTGGTTTCTCCATAGATAGATCTTGGTGACACGTAGGAAAATTTTGAATTTCTGCTATGTTCCCCAACACCCCCCGGTACTCCGATATATGCCCGAAACCTTCCGAAACCATTCCGGTGTCCGAACATAGTCATCCAATATATCGATCTTTACATATCGACCATTTCGAGACTCCTCATCATGTCCGTGATCATATCCGGGACTCCGAACGACCTTCGGTACATCAAAACGCAAAAACTCATAATACCGATCGTCACCGAACTTTAAGCGTGCGGACCCTACGGGTTCGAGAACTATGTAGACATGACATCGATACGTTCTCAGTCAATAACCAATAGTGGAACCTAGATGCTCATATTGGCTCCTACATATTATATGAAGATCTTTATCGGTCAAACCGCATAACAACATACGTTGTTCCCTTTGTCATCGGAATGTTACTTGCCTGAGATTCGATCATCGGTATCTCAATACCTAGTTCAATCTCGTTACCTGCAAGTCTCTTTACTCGTTATGTAATACATCATCCCGCAACTAACTCATTAGCTACGTTGCTTGCAAGGCTTATAGTGATGTGCATTACCGAGAGGGCCCAAAGATACCTCTCCGACAATCGGAGTGACAAATCCTAATCTCGAAATACACCAACTCAACATGTACCTTTGGAGACACATGTAGAGCTCCTTTATAATCACCCAGTTACGTTGTGACGTTTGGTAGCACACAAAGTGTTCCTCCAATAAACGGGAGTTGCATAATCTCATAGTCATAGGAATATGTATAAGTCATGAAGAAAGCAATAACAACATACTAAACGATCAAGTGCTAAGCTAACGGAATGGGTCAAGTCAATCACATCATTCTCCTAATGATGTGATCCCATTAATCAAATGACAACTCATGTCTATGGCTAGGAAACTCAACCATCTTTGATCAACGAGCTAGTCAAGTAGAGGCATACTAGTGACACTATGTTTGTCTATGTATTCACACATGTATTATGTTTTTGATTAATACAATTCTAGCATGAATAATAAACATTTATCATGATATGAGGAAATAAATAATAACTTTATTATTGCCTCTAGGGCATATTTCCTTCAATACCCACATTGGTAGAAATTGGTTTACGACGTGTTCATGGCTAGCCGCAAGTTGAAGCAATATTTCCTTGGTCATCCCATCACTGTGGTTAGTTCTGCTCCCTTGGGGGATATTATTCAAAATAGAGAAGCCACAGGTCGACTAGCTAAGTGGGCCATTGAGCTTGGACCCCATGGCTTGAACTATATGCCTCGAATAACTATAAAGTCTCAAGCACTTGTGGATTTCATCAATGACTGGACGGAATTGCAGATTCCTGAGGATAAGCCGGATAGCACATATTGGACTACTCACTTTGATGGATCCAGGCAATTGGAAGGCTCGGGGGCTGGAGTTATATTGACTTCCCTGCGAGGTGATAAATTTTGTTATGTTTTAAGGTTGATGTTCCATTGCACTAACAAAGCAGCTGAGTATGAAGCCTTACTCCATGGTCTTCGGATGGCTAAAGAGATGAATCAAAGTCGGGTAAGGTGTTTTGGCGACTCAGACTTGATGGCTCAGCAAGTCTCAGGAACTTGGGATTCAAAGGATCCACTCATGGTGGCTTACCGCCGAGAGGTTGATACTATTGTTAGTCATTTCAAAGGTTATAAAGTGGAGCATGTGGATCGTAGGAAAAATGAAGTTGCTGATGCTTTAAGCTGGCCGGCATCTCAGCGTAAGCTGGTACCCCCCAATGTTTTCCTTGATGTTTTGCATAACCCATCAGTTAAGTTGCCTACGGAGGAGTTGCAATTCCTGACCCGGAGGCACAGTTGGTGGTGGTTCTCCATGTTATTCCTGATTGGACTATTCCATATTTGGCTTATGATCCGAGGTGAGTTACCTGAGGATGAAACCTTGGCCAGGCAAATAACTCGGAGGTCTAAGTCAATGACTATTGCAAATGGCGAGCTACACAGATGCAGTGTTACAGGGGTGTTTCAACGATGCATTTGTCCTGAGGAGGGCTATGAAATTCTAAGGGAGATTCATGAAGGAGATTGTGGCCATCATGCCGGCTCTAAATCTCTCGTTGCTAAAGCTTTTCATCACGGTTTTTATTGGCTGATGGCTCACGCTGATGTGAAAGATATGGTCAGTAAATGTGATGGCTGTTAGAAATTTTCAAGACGAGCTCATGTGCCTGCTCAAGAATTGAGGATGATTACAATTACTTGGTCGTTTGCAATCTGGGGGCTGGATTTGGTTGGGCCTTTTAAAAGGTCCAAGGACAAAAAGAATCAGCTGCTGGTAGCTGTTGACAAGTTTACAAAATGGGTTGAAGCTGAGCCGGTCAGCAAATGTGATGCAGCAACGGCAGTTCAATTCATCAAAAAGATGATCTTTCGTTTTGGATACCCTCATAGTATCATCACTGATAATGGTACTAATCGGTCTAAGAGTGCAATGAAAGAATTCTGTCAACAAGAGCATATCCGGCTTGATGTATCGTTGGTGTTTGACCCCCAGTCTAATGGACAAGCTGAAAGAGCCAATCAAGAAATCTTGAGAGGTTTCAAGCCCCATCTTATGGTCCCGTTGTGAGGACGCCGGGTTGTTGGGTGGAAGAATTGCCCTCAGTGCTCTGGAGTATCAGTACCACTCCCAACAAATCTACGGGTTACACGCCTTTCTTCATGGTTTACGGAGCAGAGGAGGTTCTCCCTAGTGACATACGTCACAACTCGCCCCGAGTGGCGGCTTATGTTGAACCTGATAATGAGAAAGCACTTCAGGATGCTGTTGACCTTTTGGATGAAGAGTGTGACCTTGCGGAGGCTCGTTCGGCGATCTACCAGCAGGATCTGCGTCGTTATCACAGCCGCCGGGTTAAAACTAGAACTTTTCAAAAAAGGGGTTTTGGTGCTCCGGCTCATTCAGGATCAAACTAACATGCACAAGTTATCCCCACCTTGGGAAGGACCTTTTGTGGTCAGCAAAAATCTGAACAACAGGTCATACTACCTTATCGATGTTCGAGACCACAAGGACTCACGCATGTCAGAGGTGGAGACCCACCGGCCATGGAATATTGCTCATCTTCGGTCTTATTACACCTGAGCTACCGGTTCTTGTGATGTACATACTTTTACCAATGTATATATTATGATTAGTATAATAAAGTCGGCATCCCTGATGATTTAGGACCTCTATCATTTCATTTCTGAGAATCTGAATCTTTATTGTTACTTCATAAGGTCACTTGGGGGCTTCCTACTTATTGAGCATAGCTACGATTACCCTTTTGATCCGGCTTGTACACCTTGATTGCAAAATGCTTGGGGGCTTCCTGCTCATTGAGCATAGCTATAACTACCCTACTGGTCCGACTTGTACGCCTGGATCAAAATATTACTTGGGGGCTTCTTGTTAAATGAACAAGAGCTTTGTTGTCCCTCGTAATAGGTTTGGACGCCAGGTGTATTCACCAAAAATCCGGGTTATCCTTCCTTTGTATGCTTGCCACTCCGACCAGGTAATCCTGGAATGACTCGCCGTACTCTTGACAGTCAATCTTATAAAGACCCTGAACTTGTCAAAGTTAAAACGACGATTGGTCATGTGAGGCCTGGCTTACAAGTTTGAATTAAGGAGTAACTTAGTGGCTGTGCAGCCGTTGAATAGCACTTGATGTTGAGGCTTGGCAGCCTTTGAATGCCTTGTTTTTCTGGTTTATATTGACTTTGAATCTTTTTGGTGATTTCTGTTTGTACCATATTGATATATGGTTGAAAGTTGATTCGGGCCATGTTGCCTTGATCGTTATGATTCATATTTGAAAATATCCGGTGTTTTGCTAAACCGTCCTGGCTTTGGACTTTAAGTCTCCAGTATATGATGATCATATGTTTGGAGTTCTATACTCTAATTTTTTTGGGATGTACCCTTTGCTGTCTATGGCGTTGTAAGCCAGCAGTATGAATAAATTGCACAGAGCGCTGTGCTCTAAGTCTGGGCTGTTACCCTTACTGCATGTGGCATGGTAAGCCGGCAATACGCATAAGTATCACAGGTATGATATTTATTTTGTTATAATTATGTGAGGTTTTGATAAACCGGCCCTGGTTATGGACGATGTAGTCACCAGTGGTTTTTTATTATGGGGCATTATGACCCGCCTTGGGGTAAATCGCCAAGGCACCTGTGCTCTGTTTGTATGCAGGGTTTATGACAACATGATCAGCAAAGTTGATAATTATTATGCGCATAAACTGTGGATCGTCAAATAAGATCAAACGGCTCATAAGTGTTATGCAAATCAACATGCGCAATGGCATGGCAGATCATTGTTTTCAAGCTAGCCTATTACAAGGCAACAGATAGCCCAAAAGAATAAGTGATTGAGAAAGTATTTTAATAGCCAGATGCTAAGCCGGCCTTCGGATTACTGGTCTTGGCCTTGGTGGGTAGAGGGTTCCAGGTCATCTTGCACCGGTTCATTGTCTTCCTCTTCACTCATTGGCTAGAAGTTAGAGGTTGCCCAATTGATCCTAGTCAAAGCTTTGAATATAGCCTCGTCACCAATAAGTGTGGAGGGATCAATGTCAGGGGCAAAAGTGTGCTTACGAATTGGAGGGGTAAGTTCCTGAGATTCATGGATCGACGCTTTAACCTTCTTGTTGTCAGCATCATAAACCGCCTGATAATGGGACATGTCGGTATCTTCAGCTAATTTTCTTGCTAAAGGACACATTTCTCTTGCCATTGAAGCAAAGTCCTCAGCACCGAAGGGAGACCCGTCCTCTTTTACACTAGGGCAGCCATTGGCCAAGTCTTCCAGGTCAAGATCTGCTTGCCACACCTTGGCCTGGGTTAGCGCAGTGATTGCACCGGCTCTTGCAGCCGACCATTTAAGATCCTCAAGCCGTTGGGGCAGCATAGATAACTTCTCCAACGTGTCCTTGATGAGGGTTGGTGATTTTTTTGTGCGAGGCAGCAAAGATAGCTTGTTGCACGCCAGTGTATAGTTGCTCTATAAGAGTATAGGCGGCTTTCAGCTTCTTGCGCATGTCTGAGCCAAGATGGGCGATTCTGGAGCCTACATTACCAAGTAAATCTATAAGCCAGATGAATGATTATTACAAATGCATTGGTAGTAACAAATTGAGATAAAGTTACTTACCAAAGATGGCAACAGTCATGGTATTTATTTGATGTTTTAAACCGGCAAGCTCTTTAGCCACCAGTTTAAGGGTTGTTTCTGCTTCTTTTGCTCTCTTCAATAGAGTCATTTTCTCCGTCTCCCAGCCTACCTGGTCATCCTTGAAGTTCTTCTTCAGCTTCTCCATCTCTGCCAAGGCGGTGGTCAATTCTACTTTGGCCTTGGAGGTTTCAGATTGCTGAGACTTGATATTCTCTTGAAGATCGGCGACTTGGGACTCTTTGACATTGAGTTCAGCCTGCAGGATGCAAACAATAGGCGGGGTTACACTCATCTTATTTAAAACTCCCAAGCACAATACACGTATTTCACTAAGCACTTGGGGGCTAATGCACATTGCTCTTTTTTGAAGAAAATTTTATGATAACCCGGCTACATTATTGTGACTATAACCAATTCATGGGGGCTATATGCTTGGATTTTATGGACAACTATGGTTATGAGACCCGGCTGATTTTGACAGTTTAAGCCGGCCCTTGGGGGCTACAGGTGTAAAATTGAATCATTACTATTTGAAGTCCCAACTTATCTTGAAATTTTAAGCCGGCCCTTGGGGGCTACACATGCAAAGTTGAAGGATTACTATTTGTAGTCCCGGCTTATCTTGAAAGATTAAGTCGGCCCTTGGGGGCTACTGTATTTGATCTACAAGGCTATCTAAAGTCTATAGTACATTCAATTCTATCATGTCTTGTAAACTTGGTGGCTGATAAAGTATGTGTATATGAAGAAGTCTAGTGTTTACCTCAAAGCATTCCTTCATGAGATTCACTATGCCGCCCTCGAAGTCATGGCTATGTGCAGGCGGTTCAAGTACCCAGAGTGGATCTCCTGAGCGCTATAGTGAGCATATCTCTCTAAATTGACTAACCACTTGCCTTTGTCAGCAACAACTATTTCTTCTTTGGCACTGTGCTTTGACAAGACAGTGGGATTGCCTGGGGCTGAATAGCCAAGCCCAGTAATGATAACATCATCAACCTTTTCTTCAGTAGGCTTGATGGGACTTGGCGGCTTGATGGGACTTGGCGGCTTAGTGGCGGTTGGGTTAACATCCATATGATCTATGGAGATGTTGTGTTCTTCCAATGGCGGCTCATTAGCTGTGGCCTCAGTAGCGTGGATGGAGGTCTTTGCTGACTACTTCTCCGGTTCGGAAGGGTTTTCAATGGTTTTTGTCACCTTTTATTTCTTGCTGGGCTTTGCCATAGCTCTATGAGTGAAGCATAAGACAAGGTCAGCACAACAATTGAGTACATGATTGAAAGCAGAGATTTAACATTCTTACCCAGGCACAGTCTTGAAGACTGGAACGTGAGTCCCTGTTGAGTAGCCAGAGGAGGAATGAGATGTTCCCTGGTAATTTGAGTCGGAAGGATTAAGAGGTTGTCGAAAAAGACCCGCCTTGGGATAAGTTAAGTCAGGAATTGTTGAAACCTCTTGGCGACGCTTGCGGGGAGCTGGAGTGTTTTGTAAGCCAGAGGAAAGGATCCCGCCTCTGCTATTCCGTATTGTGCGGCGATCTTCGTGTTGCTGCTTCTTCAAAATAAAGTTGGGATCCAAATAAGCTAAAGGATGAGAAAACCTTACTTTCCGACTTGCTTGTCAAGATTTCTGTTTTGGCAGAGATTCTAAGACGGAGGAACGAACAATTACCTCTTCATCACCAGCACGTCTGACTTCCGCGTCATCCTGATAATAGTCACTGTCAATGAGATGTACAAAAAATGAGCCAAGAGAATCAAGTTCTACCTCCGACTCGTCCTCATCACCATCATCATCCAAGTCAAGTAACTCGGAGGGGTCGGTCTTCTCCTTGGCAGGCTTTTTGTTAGCCTTGGTCTTGGTCCGGGTCTTCTTCGCCGGCTTGTCTGTAGGTTCTTCTTCCAAAAAGGTGAATCGACATGTGGAAGTCAGATGGTTATAAAAAGACAGTGTTAATGAAAATATGATTCAATTGAAAAATTATATGCAAAACTTACAGCTGGCGGCCGGTTGAAGGTGCAGAAAGGACTAAGTCTAGTTTTGCTGCACTCTGCCAAGCTTTCATTCAATAAAGCATTGGTCGCATCATTGACTTCTTCATCAGTTAATTGGATATCGCAGTGGCGTTGTGGATCCTTCAAGTCGCCGGTGTACTCGCACATTAAGCCGGGGCGGCGGCTTAAGGGAAGAATTCTCCAGGCGACCACAAACAAGGTCGAAGCCAGTTAAGCCGTTAGCCATGAAGGCTCTGATCTTTGAGAAAATGGGAGCATATTTGGCCCGCTCTGGGAGCCGATGTGTGTTGCTGAGCCGGTGTTCATGGTAACTCGATAGGGGATTTTCACCCTCTAGAGATGTATCTTGGCAATAGAATCGGGTCTGGTTCCAGTCCTTGGGATGACTAGGCGGCTTGGCATATGGGAAAATGGTTTCTTTTCGCTTTTGAATTAAAACTCCACCTAGTTCCAAGCTGGGCCCGTTGGTCAACTCTGTCTGCCGGTTCAAGTAATAAAATTCCCTGAACAGTTCTACAGTGGGCTCTTCTTGAAGATAAGCTTCGCAAAAAACTTGGAAGTTGCAGATGTTGGAGATAGAATTGGGCCCGATATCTTGGGGTTGAAGCTGGAAAAAGTGTAGAATGTTTCAAAAGAATTTTGAACTGGGCAGGCTAAATCCCCAGATCATATGATCAGTGAAAATGATTACTTCCCCTTCTTTGGGCTCAGGAGGATTTTCAGTGCCTGGGACCCTCCAGTGGATGTTGTCCTTTTTGGCTAAGACGCCAGTCTAAACAAAATTGTTCAGATCTTCCTCGATAACCCGAGACGCTACCCAATTGCATGAGGTGAAGGTCTTAGTCATTGTTGAGGAAGGTCTAAAAAGAAAATATTGCCGGTTTAAGATTATGTTGTTAAGCCGGTCATTGGTTCAAAGGCAAGAACTATAAACATGTAGTTTGTTAAGCCAGAGGTTGGTGTTGAGATATGCAGAGCAATCTATTGGCAGCTTAAGAGGGGACTAATGGTACATGGCGGGTTATGGTTTATCAGTTAAGCCGCCCGCACATCTATCAGTTTTTAGATCTATGAGTGAATAATTGCTAAGTGTTGGACACACAACTTTCACAGATCGGTATAATAATTTTGGATCTACATCAGTTCAGATAATGAAGAAAAATTCTAAACCTGAGTGGTGGCAGCAGAACAGTTCACGTGCTCAAATGAGATTTCCTATGAAAGGGAGGCATTCAAATATCAAAAACAAGTGCTGAACTGCTACCGCACAAGGTTGGTATTGTGCTTGGATAAAAAACTATAGGATCTAAGGGGGGACAGAGATGAGCGAAGATGAACTCCGATGAACTCGAGCAAACCCTAGTGGGGATCTGCAGTGAGGAAATGAGGAGAGCTTACCGGGGCTATTGGACAGCGGAGGCGTGCGGCGGCGCTCTGGTGCGTTCAGGTTGATGAAGTAGCCGAGGTTGAGGCAGGTCTCAAGGTCGACGGCGGCGGAGCTCGGGCACGTGCTATGTTGCAGAGAAGAGGATGAGGACGAGGAGGCAAGGGGGGAAAATGAAAAGGACCCTTGTCCCTATTTATAAGGCAATGGATAAATGGTATGCGTGGGAATCGAGGAGACTGAAAAATGATTATGTGACAGCGCAGATGCCTCATTTTTTGGAGGTTCATTAAAAGTGAAGGTATATTGAGATTTGGGCCTCATATGATATTAATGTGAGATGATGTCATGACGGATTAGCACAATTTTGTGAGCTGATGTCATGGCGGGTTATAAGATTTCATAAGGACTGACGATGAAGGATTTTTCTAAGTCAAGTATTGAAGATTGATATGAACAAGTTCACATCAACTGGGGCCTAATGTTGGGGATATAACTATTGGGTATGACCCGCCCAGGAGGGGCCGGGTCATACCACTTATGGTTCATAACGAGAAGGCCCAAGAAGATGTTAAAGATGGCAGTTCATGAAGCAAGGTTACTGAAGGCCCAAGACCCGGAGGATACTTGAGGCCCATGGGCATAAACCGCCATATGTTTAACTTGTATGTTAAGGAAAGTTTAGTTCTGTCACTAAGCCGGACACGTTGTGTATGAGCCGGGCGGGACTCTGTAAGCCGCCGGGCATCAGCCTGTGTATATAAAGGGGTGACCAGGCTACGGGTTAGAGAAAGAAACAACAAGTCGAGAACTAGGTCAAGC
Source organism: Triticum dicoccoides (assembly GCF_002162155.2). Lineage (NCBI taxonomy): Eukaryota > Viridiplantae > Streptophyta > Magnoliopsida > Poales > Poaceae > Triticum > Triticum dicoccoides. Next base: position 281,082,945 of record NC_041381.1, read on the forward strand.
GTATTCTCTCCCTGATAATCGAAATCCAAGCAATACAACCTAACGCAGGAGTAGGCCTTTACCTCGTTGCGAGGGGCCGAACCTGGGTAAAACTCTCCGTGTCCTTTGTCCCGTTTTAACCCCTTCAAGCTAACTATGTTGCGATGGCTCCACACCTAAGTGCTCATGCTAGGGCATCTGCCGTGAAAATTCCACGAGACCCACCGTTCTAGGGACGCAAAATCAAGGAACATAACACCGGTATGACGGAAACTAAGGCAGCAAGAGTGGAACAAAACACCGAGCGAAAGGCCAAGCCTTCCACCCTTTACCAAGTATATAGGTGCATTGATTAAATAATAGATATTGTGATATCCCAACATATCCATGTTCCAACATGGAACAACTTGCACTGCACCTGCAACTAGCAATGCTATAAGAAGGGCTGAGCAAAAGCGGTAACATAGCCAAACAACGGTTTGCTAGGAAAGTGGGTTAGAGGCTTTCATGGCAACATGGGAGGCAATATAAACAAGTGGTAGGTAGCACGACATAGCGATAGAACGGACAACTAGCAATCAAAGATAGAAGTGATATCGGGGGTAATGATCATATTGCCTGAAATGTCCTCAGTGGGATCGGTAACTTGCTCCTCGTGAACGTACTTGATACGTCTCCAATGTATCTATAATTTTTTATTGTTCCATGCTATTATATTACCCTTTTTGGATGTTTATGGGCTTTATTTTACACATTTATATCATTTTTGGGACTAACCTACTAACCGGAGGCCCAGCCCGTATTGCTGTTTTTTTTGCCTATTTCAGTATTTCGAAGAAAAGGAATATCAAACGGAGTCCAATCGGAATAAAACCTTCGGGAGTGTGCTTTTTGGAACAAACGTGATCCAGAGGACTTGGAGTGCAAGCAAAGAAGCAGCCTAGGCGGCCACGAGGATGGAGAGCGCGCCCCCTATCTCGTGGGCCCCTCGGACGGCCACCGACCTACTTCTTCCTCCTATATATACCCACGTACCGTGAAAACATCCAGGGAGCCAACGTAAAACAATTTCCACCGCCGTAACCTTCTGTATCCGCGAGATCCCATCTTGGAGCCTTCGCCGGCGCTCCGTCGGAGGGGGAATCGACCATGGAGGGCTTCTACATCAACACAATAGCCCCTCCGATGAGTTGTGAGTAGTTTACCGCAGACCTTCGGGTCCATAGTTATTAGCTAGATGGTTTCTTATCTCTTTTTGGATCTCAATACCATGTTCTCCTTGATCTTCTTGGAGATCTATTCGATGTAACTCTTTTTGCGGTGTGTTTGTCGAGATCCGATGAATTGTAGGTTTATGATCAAGTTTATCTATGAGAAATATTTGAATCTCCTCTGAATTCTTTTATGTATGATTGAGTTATCTTTGCAAGTCTCTTCGAATTATCAGTTTGGTTTGCCCTACTAGATTGATCTTTCTTGCAATGGGAGAAGTGCTTAGCTTTGGGTTCAATCTTGCGGTGTCCTTACCCAGTGACAATAGGGGTTGCAAGGCACGTATTGTATTGTTGCCATCGAGGATAAAAAGATGGGGTTTATATCATATTGCATGAGTTTATCCCTCTACATCATGTCATCTTTCTTAATGCGTTACTCTGTTCTTATGAAATTAATACTCTAGATGCATGCTGGATAGCGGTCGATGTGTGGAGTAATAGTAGTAGATGCAGGCAGGAGTCGGTCTACTTGTCGCGGACATGATGCCTATATACATGATCATGCAAAGATAATCTCATAATTATTCGCTTTTCTATCAATTGCTCGATAGTAATTTGTTCACCCACCATAATACTTATGCTATCTTGAGAGAAGCCACTAGTGAAACCTATGCCCGCCGGGTCTATCTTTTATCATACAAGGTTTCAATCTACTTTTATTTGCATCTTTACTTTTCCAATCTATATTATAAAATACCAAAAATATATTTATCTTATCATACTATCTCTATCAGATCTCACTTTCGCAAGTGGCCGTGAAGGGATTGACAACCCCTTTATTACGTTGGTTGCGAGTTCTTAGTTTGTTTGTGTAGGTGCGTGGGACTTTTGAGGAGCCTCCTACTAGATTGATACCTTGGTTCTCAAAACTGAAGGAAATACTTACGCTAATATTGCTGCATCACCCTTTCCTCTTCAAGGAAAACCAACGCAAGCGCAAGACGTAGCAAGAAGGATTTCTGGCGCCGTTGCCGGGGAGGTCTTCGCTCAAGTCAAGACATACCAAGTACCCATCACAAACTCATCTCCCTTGCATTTACATTATTTGCCATTTGCCTCTCGTTTTCCTCTCCCCCACTTCACGCTTGCCGTTTTATTCTCCTCTCTTTTCCAATCTTCTCCTCTCGTTTTTGCTTGCCCTTTTTCGTTTGCTCGTGCGTTAGATCATTTATCTTGTCATAATGGCTAGTTCCTTATCCGCTCCTATGTCTCCCGAGTTTGAAGTTCTTCACTTCAAGCAAAGGCAAGGAAAAAACTTAAAAGATGCTTGGTATAGGATGATGGAATCTTATCGCAATTGCACCCTAGAGGTGAATTTTAGAATTCTACTTCGCAATTTTTATGTTGGGCTAAATATGTCGCATAGACAACTCTTGGATTGCATTGCCAAGGGAAATTTTATTGAAATTGATCCTAGTATTGCGCATGAATTTATAGAGGGAATAGTGGGAACACTACCTCATAAGGGGGGACCACATCCTACCCAAGAAGAAACACAAGTGTTTGGAAAGATTTGCGAAGTAACAAAAATATTACAAAACTCTCTTGAGCCTCTTAAAAGTGTTAGCGGAAATCTTCACCGCATGAATATGTTGATTACTCTTTCCAATAAGTGGTTGGATTCTTTAGATTTAAAAATTTCCGAGTATGAAGCGAAACATAAAGAACCTCCTGGATTCGAGCATGACTCCGCTAAGAAACTGAAAATCAAAGATGGCACTACTTAGATCTATCTTCGCTTTTATGCCTAGCTAGGGGCGTTAAACGATAGCGCTAGTTGGGAGGCAACCCAATTTTATTTGTGTTTTTTGTTTTTGTTTCTGTTTGGTAATAAATTTTTCATCTACCTTCTATTTAGATGTTTTTTTGTGTTTTAATTAGTGTTTGTGCCAAATAGAACCTATAGGATAACCTATGGTGATAGTTAATTTGATTCTGCTGAAAAACAGAAACTTTGCGCGCACGAAGTTAGTTTTGTTAAATCTTAGGAACGTGATTTTGCGTTGTTTCTTTTTGCTGTAGATCAATAGACAAATTTACCAGGACTTCCTATTTTGGTAGGATTTTTAGAGTTCCAGAAGTATTCGTGGGTTACAGATTGCTACAGACTGTTCTGTTTTTGACAGTTTCTGTTTTTCGTGTGTTGTTTGCTTATTTTGATGCATCTATGGTTAGTATTAAGTGGTATGAACCATAGAAAACTTGAAATACAGTTGGTTTAAAACCAATATAAATGAGGAATGAGTTCATTACAGTACCTTATGTAGTGGTTTTGCTTTCTTTCACAAACGGAGCTTATGAGATTTCCTGTTGAGTTTTGTGTTGTGAAGTTTTCAAGTTTTGGGTAAAGATTTGATGGATTATGGAATAAGGAGTGGCAAGAGCCTAAGATTGGGGATGCCCATGGCACACCAAGATATTCAAGAATAGCCAAAAGCCTAAGCTTGGGGATGCCCCCGGAAGGCATCCCCTCTTTCGTCTTCGTTCATTGGTAACTTTACTTGGAGCTATATTTTTATTCGCCACATGACACTACAAAAAAAAGGCACATCCGTGACATTTTGGGCCGAACCAATTTTTTTCCTGTCATACATATGACACTTCTATGACGATAATTGTGACAAAACCCGGTATCATCATAGATGTGGTGGGCTCCTACTTCTATGACAAAAAATCATGACAGAAAATGGGCTTTTCGTCTTGGGCGGGCCGGAGACACAGCTGCATGACATTCTTTGGGTCTTTCATGACGAAAAAAACCGTGGTAGAAGCAAGGACGAGGAAAATTTCAGGGAGTTCCCAGTTACGGTGGGAGGTCGGGGGCCGAGCGATGCACGTTTCTCTCGTACACGTACACGCGCGTGTGCGAGGCGTTGGCTCTAACCGAACCCGAGCGGTTGCACTGCAGGCTACGCGTTACTGAACCCGAGCGATCGATTGATGGCTGTTAACTGAACCTGATCGAGCGATTCCTTCGCTACTGCTACTAGCTGAAGCCGATCGATGCTGCCTCTTTGGATGAATAGTGAGTGTTGCGGGGGGAGGGGGGGTTGGATGAACAGTGAGCGGTGGCGTTGCCTCTGGATGAAAAGGACCCCGTGATGTGGAGGGATGGATGAATAGTAGACGGTGGAGGGGTGGTTGAGCAGTAGCCTGTGGAGTAGCACGCGGTGGAGGTTGGATGAACAGGAGCCCGTGGAGGCTGGAGGAGGTCGACGGTGGAGATGAACAGTATCCCGTGGAGTCCCGTTTTGCGGTACGCCACACCCCTCCCGATGAACAGGACCCCCGTTTCGACCGTAGCGCTCCAACAAAAGTCCGTTTCATCCGTTTTGCAGTACGCCACACCCCTCCCGATCAACAGGACCCCCGTTTCGACCGTAGGAGGTCCGTTTCGTCCATTTTGCGGTATGCCACACCCCTCCCGATCAACAGGACCCCCGTTTCGACCATAGGAGGTTTGTTTCCTCCATTTTGTGGTACGCCACACCCCTCCCGATGAACAGGATCCCGTTTCGAACGTGGCCGGTCGAACACAAGGCCGTTTCCTCCATTCTGCGGTATGCCAGGCCTCGTTTGCATTGCCTGTTCCGTCCAAGCCCTCTCGATGAACACGATGATGTATTCCGTTCTGACCCAGCCGGTTGGCTCCCACACGTTCCGTTGCCTCCCGATGAACATGACGCATTCTGTTGCCTCCCCATGAACACGACGACGATGCTATTTCTCCATTCCAACCCAGCCATGTACACGAGCCCTGGCCGTACGTATGCGTGAGTAGGCGTTCGAGACCCTGCCCGTATGTACACATACATGGCCGTATTTTCTTTCTTACACCCTGGCCCCTGTACGTCTGTGTACATGCTACATGTGCGCCTCTACTACGACACGTGCGCGCCTCTACATCGACCAATATATATGTACGTACACGTTTGCGACCAGAATGACAATGCTACGTACGCTTCGACCAGGTGGGTCCCGACTGTCACGCACTTCCTTGCGTGCGAAGATGTAGCTGGTGGGTCCCAGCAGTCGGGGGGGAATCGTTTTTTTGCTCGGGCGCACTTCCTTGCGAGCGAAGGTGTAGCTCGTGGTTCCCAGCAGTCAGGGGGGAAACATTTTTTTTCGCGAAATACGGTGGCCCGTCCGGTGAGTCCCCGCTATCAGGTGGAGGAACAATTATTTTGCACGTAATAAGGAGGCACTTCCTTGCGGCTGCCGTGGACCCAGCTGTCAGCCTTGCCACGTACAGTACTCTTCCGATGGAAGTCGGTCGTTGACCACATTGACCACGCCGCGCTAAGAGCACCACGGTGGTGGATGACGGTGAGGCCTAGGAAGGGGACGACACGGAGCCGGGGAAGACGCAGCAGTGGATGTCCACGCGAAGAGTAGTACGAGGGTTCACTGGTTCGGCTGCGGTGTAAGGCTGCAGTCGCCGCAGAATAATAGGGGTTGTTGGTGAGTAAAGGGATGGCCTGGCCAGCAGTGGGAGTAGCAGGGGGCGATGAGGCCTCCGCCGCATCGCAGCCGGCCACGGGAGCCAGGAGCACGAGGCACGACCGGCGCTGGTTTGGGCGGCTGGAGCAAGAAGACCAAAGGTTGAAGAAGCACTATGGCCGTTGGATGGACATCGTACGGTCACTGGAGCTAGAATCGTGCATATTGACTAAGTTGACAAAGCCCTTCGTCCCCGTCAACTTAGTAGGCCCACAAGTTAGCCTGCCACTATACTGGGTCCCAGCTAACAGGGGGAGTATTCGTTTTTTTGTGCGTAATAAGGAGGCACTTCCTTGCGTGCGAAGATATTACTGGTGGGTTCGAGCTGTCAGCGGCGGTAACGTTTTTTCGCGAAATACAGAGGCCCTTTCGGTGGGTCCCAGATGTCAGGTGGAGGAATCATTATTTTGCACGTAATAAGGAGGCATTTCCTTGCGTGCGACCGTGGACCCAGCTGTCAGCCTCTCCACGTACAGTCCCTTCAGATGCATGTCGGTCGTTGACCACGTTGACTACGCCACGCCGAGAGCACCAGGGCGGTGGACGACGACGAGGCCTAGGAAGGGAACAACACGGAGGCAGGGAAGACTCGGCAGTTGTTTCCCACGCAGAGGGAAGTACGACTGTACGAGGGTTTACTGGTTCATTGATACGTCTCCAACGTATCTATAATTTTTTATTGTTCCATGCTATTATATTACCCCTTTTGGATGTTTATGGGCTTTATTTTACACATTTATATCATTTTTGGGACTAACCTACTAACCGGAGGCCCAGCCCGTATTGCTGTTTTTTTGCCTATTTCAGTATTTCGAAGAAAAGGAATATCAAACGGAGTCCAAACAGAATGAAAACTTCGGGAGCGTGATTTTTGGAACGAACGTGATCCAGAGGACTTGGAGTGCAAGTCAAGAAGCAGCCGAGGCCTCCACGAGATAGGAGGGCGCCCCCCCTATAGGGCGCGCCCCCTGTCTCGTGGGCCCCTCGGGCGGCCACCGACGTACTTCTTCCTCCTATATAAGCCTACGTACCTCGAAAACATCCAGAGAGCGAACGAAACACAATTTCCACCACCGTAACCTTCTGTATCCACGAGATCTCATCTTGGAGCCTTCGCCGGCACTCTGCCGGACGGGGAATCGACCACGGAGGGCTTCTACATCAACACCATAGCCCCTCCGATGAGTTGTGAGTAGTTTACCTTAGACCTACGGGTCCATAGTTATTAGCTAGATGGCTTCTTCTCTCTTTTTGGATGTGAATACAATGTTCTCCCGCTCTCTTGTGGAGATCTATTCGATGTAAACTCTTTTTGTGGTGTGTTTGTCGAGATCCGATGAATTGTGGGTTTATGATCAAGTTTATCTATGAATAATATTTGAATCTTCTCTGAATTATTTTATGTATGATTGAGTTATCTTTACAATCCTCTTCGAATTATCAGTTTGGTTTGGCCTACTAGATTGATCTTTCTTGCCATGGGAGAAGTGCTTAGTTTTGGGTTCAATCTTGCGGTGTCCTTACCTAGTGACAACAGGGGCAGAAAGGCACGTATTGTATTGTTGCCATCGAGGATAAAAAGATGGGGTTTATATCATATTGCTTGAGTTTATCCCTCCACATCATGTCATCTTGCTTAAGGCGTTACTCTGTTCTTATGAACTTAATACTCTAGATGCAGGCAGGAGTCGGTCGATGTGTGGAGTAATAGTAGTAGATGCAGGCAGGAGTCGGTCTACTTGTCACGGACGTGATGCCTATATACATGATCATGCCTAGATAATCTCATAATTATTCGCTTTTCTATCAATTGCTCCACAGTAATTTGTTCACCCACCGTAATACTTATGCTATCTTGAGAGAAGCCACTAGTGAAACCTATGGCCCCCGGGTCTATCTCTTATCATATTTGCTTCCAATCTACTTTTATTTGCATCTTTACTTTTTGCATCTATATTATAAAATACCAAAAATATATTTATCTTATCATACTATCTCTATCAGATCTCACTTTTGCAAGTGGCCGTGAAGGGATTGACAACCCCTTTATTGCGTTGGTTGCGAGTTCTTTGTTTGTTTGTGTAGGTGTGTGGGACTTTTGAGGAGCCTCTTACTGGATTGATACCTTGGTTCTCAAAACCTGAGGGAAATACTTACGCTACTTTGTTGCATCACCCTTTCCTCTTCAAGGAAAACCAATGCAAGCTCATGACGTAGCAAGAAGGATTTCTGGCGCTGTTGCCGGGGAGGTCTTCGCTCAAGTCAAGACATACCAAGTACCCATCACAAACTCATCTCCCTCGCATTACATTATTTGCCATTTGCCTCTCGTTTTCCTCTCCCCCACTTCACCCTTGTCGTATTATTCGCCCTCTCTTTCCCAATCTCCTCCTCTCTTTTTCGCTTGCCTTTTTGTGTTTACTTGTGTGTTGGATTACTTGTTGCCATGGCGCAAGATAATACCAAATTGTGTGATTTCTCGAATACCAATAATAATGATTTCCTTAGTACTCTGATTGCTCCTCTTAATGATGTTGAGTCTTGTGAAATCAATACTGCTTTGCTGAATCTTGTTATGAAAGATCAATTCGCCGGCCTTCCTAGTGAAGATGCCGCTACTCATCTAAACAATTTTGTTGATTTGTGTGATATGCAAAAGAAGAAAGATACGGATAATGATATTGTTAAATTGAAGTTATTTCCGTTTTCACTTAGAGATCATGCTAAAGTTTGGTTTTCGTCTTTGCCTAAAATTAGTATTGATTCTTGGAACAAGTGCAAAGATGCTTTTATCTCTAAGTATTTTCCTCCCGCTAAGATTATCACTCTTAGCAACGATATTATGAATTTTAAACAACTTGATCATGATCATGTTGCCCAATCTTGGGAAAGAATGAAATTGATGATTCGCAATTGCCCTACTCATGATTTGAATTTATGGATGATCATACAAAAAATTTATGCCGGTTTGAACTTTGCTTCTAGAAATCTCTTAGATTCGGCTGCGGGAGGCACATTTATGGAAATCATGTTAGGAGATGCTACAAAACTTCTTGATAATATTATGGCTAATTATTCTCAATGGCACACCGAAAGATCTTCTAGTAAAAAAGTGCATGCTATAGAAGAAATCAATGTTTTGAGTGGAAAGATGGATGAACTTATGAAATTGTTTGCAACTAAAAATACTCCTCTTGATCCCAATGATATGCCTTTGTCTACTTTGATTGAGAATAATAATGAATCTATGGATGTTAATTTTGTTGGTAGGAATAGTTTTGGAAACAACGCTTATAGAGGAAACTATAATGCTAGACCGTTCCCTAGTAATTCCTCTAATAATTATGGAAATTCCTACAGTAATGCTTATGGTAATTTTAATAAGATGCCATCTGATTTTGAGAATAGTGTGAAAGAATTTATGACTTCTCAAAAGAATTTTAATGCTTTGCTTGAAGAAAAATTGCTCAAAGTTGATGATTTGGCTAGGAACGTTGATAGACTTTCGCTTGATGTTGATTCTCCTAAACTTAGATCTTCCCCTCCTAAGCATGATATCAATGAGTCTCTCAAGGCAATGAGAATTTCCATTGATGAGTGCAAGGAAAGAACCGCTAGATTGGGTGCTAAGAAAGATTGCTTTGTAAAGGCGTGTTCTTCTAGTTTCCATGAAAATAATGATGAAGATCTTAAAGTTATTGACGTGTCTTCTATTAGATCTATGTTGTGCAATATGAATCTTCACAATGGGACTGATGTTGAGTCAACTTTACCTAGAAGGCGTCCCAAGAATTCGGAGTTTTTAGATCTTGATGCTAAATTTCGTAAAAGTGGGATTGGAGAGGTCACAACTTTAAATAGTATTGAACCCACTATCTCGGATTTCAAGGTTGTATTTCCTTGTTGCAATCCGTTGTTAATTCTCCTCATACTTATAGTCAAAATAAAGCTTTTACCAAACATATCGTTGATGCCTTGATGCAATCTTATGATGGAAAACTTAACTTGGAAGTTTTTATACCTAGATAACTTAATGATGAGTGGGAACCTACTATAAAGATTAGAATTAAAGATCATGAGTGTTTTGCTTTGTGTGATTTGGGTGCTAGTGTTTCCATGATTCCGAAAACTTTATGTGATATTCTAGGTTTCCATGATCTTGATGATTGCTCTTTAAATTTGCACCTTGCGGATTCCACCATTAAAAAGCCAATGCGAAGGATCAATGATGTTTTCATTGTTGCAAATAAAAATTTGGTGTCCGTAGATTTTATCTTTCTTGATATAGATTGCAATCTTTCTTGCCCTATTATTCTTGGTAGACCTTTCCTTAGAACGATTGGCGCGATTATTGATATGAAGGAAGGGAATATTAGATTCCAATTTCCATTAAAGAAAGGCATGGAGCACTTTCCAAGAAAGAAAGTGAAATTACCTTATGAATCTATCATGCGGGCTACTTATGAATTTAGTGCCAAAGATGGCACTCGTTAGATCTATCTTCTTTTTTATGCCTATCTAGGGGCGTTAAACAATAGCGCTAGTTGGGTGGCAACCCAATTTTCTTTGTGTTTTTTGTTTTTGTTCCTGTTTAGTAATAAATCTTGCATCTACCTTCTGTTTAGATGTTTTTTTATCTTTTAATTAGTGTTTGTGCCAAGTAGAACCTATAGGATAACCTATGATGATAGTTGATTTGATTCTGCTAAAAAATAGAAACTTTGCACGCACAAATTTAGTTTTGTTAAATCATCGAAACGTGCTTTTGCGTTGATTCGATTTGCTGCTGATCAATAGACAAATTATCCAGGACTTCCTATTTTTTTAGGACTTCTAGAGTTCCAGAAGTCTGCGTTAGTTACAGATTGCTACAAATTGTTCTATTTTTGACAGATTCTGTTTTCGTGTGTTGTTTGCTTATTTTGATGCATCTATGGCTAGTAAAATAGTTTATAAACCATAGAGAAGTTGGAATACAATAGGTTTAACACCAAAATAAATAAAGAATGAGTTCATTACAGTACCTTATGTGGTGGTTTTGTTTTCTTTCACTAACGGATCTTATAAGATTTCCTGTTGAGTTTTGTGTTGTGAAGTTTTCAAGTTCTGGGTAAAGCTTTTATGGACTATGGAATAAGGAGTGGCAAGAGCCTAAGCTTGGTGATGCCCATGGAACCCCAAGATATTCAAGGATAGCCAAAAGCCTAAGTTTGGGGATGCCCCGGGAAGGCATCCCCACTTTCGTCTTCGTTCATTGGTAACTTTACTTGGAGCTATATTTTTATTCGCCACATGATATGTGTTTTGCTTGGAGCGTCGTGTATTATATTAGTCTTTGATTTTTAGTTTACCACAATCATACTTGATGTACACACCTTTTGGGAGAAGCCTACTTGATTAGAATTTGCTAGAATACTCTATGTGCTTCACTTATATCTTTTGAGCTTGATAGTTTTTGCTCTAGTGCTTCACTTATATCTTTTAGAGCACGGCGGTGGCTTATTTTTGTAGAAATTGCTAGTCTCTCATGCTTCACTTATATCTTTTTAAGAGTCTTTTAGAACAACATGGTATTTGCTTTGGTTATAAAATTGGTCCTAGAATGGTAGGCATCCAAGTTGGGTATAATAAAAACTATCATAGGAAGTGAATTGGATGCTATGATGAATTTGATACTTGATAATTGTTTTGAGATATGGAGGTAGTGATATTAAAGTCATGCTAGTTGGGCGATTATGAATTTAAAGAATGCTTGTGTTGAAGTTAGCAAGTCCCGTAGCATGCACGTATGGTTAAAGTTGTGTAACAAATTTGAAACATGAAGTGTACCTGGCTTGTGCATCCTTATGAGTGGCGGTCAGGGACGAGCGATGGTCTTTTCCTACCAATCTATCCCCCTAGGAGCATGCACGTAGTGCTTGATTTTTGATGACTTCTAAATTTTTGCAATAAGTATATGAGTTCTTTTGACTAATGTTGAGTCCATGGATTATACGCACTTTTACCTTTCCACCATTGCTAGCCTCTTCGGTACCGTGTATTTCCCTTTCTCACCTTGAGAGTTGGTGCAAACTTCGCCGGTGCATCCAAACCCCGTGATACAATATGCTCTATCACACATAAACCTCCTTATATCTTCCTCAAAACAGCCACCATACCTACCTATTATGGCATTTCCATAGCCATTCCGAGATATATTGCCATGCAAACTTTTCACCGTTCCGTTTCTTATCATCATGACATACTTTACTTTTGTCATATTGCTATTGCATGATCATGTAGTTGACATCGTATTTGTGGCAAAGCCACCATGCATTATTTTTCATACATGTCACTCTTGATTCATTGCACCATCCTAGTACACCGTCGGAGGCATTCATATAGAGTCATATCTTGTTCTAGTTTCGAGTTGTAATTTATATGTTGTAATCAATGAAAGTGTGATGATCATCATTATTAGAGCATTGCCCAAAAAGAAAAAAAAAGAAGAAAGGCCAAAAAAAGAAAGGCCCAAAAGAAAAAAAAGAAAAAAAGAAAAAGAAATAAAAGAAAATAAATAAAAGGGTCAATGTTACTATCTCTTTTTCCACACTTGTGCTTCAAAGTAGCACCTTGGTCTTCATGTAGTGAGTCTCATAAGTTGCCTTTTTCATACTAGTGGGTTTTTTCATTGTATAAATTGGCTTGTATATTCCTATGATGGGCTTCCTCAAATGCCCTAGGTCTTTGTGATCAAGCAAGTTGGCTGCACACCCACTAGTTTTCTTTTGTTGACCATTCATTTATAGCTCTAGTGCATCCGTTGCATGGCAATCCCTACTCCTCATGTTGACATCAATTGGTGGGCATCTCCATAGCCCGTTGATTATCCTCGTCAATGTGAGACTTTCTCCTTTTTTGTCTTCTCCACACAATCCCCATCATCATATTCTATTCCACCCATAGTACTATATCCATGGCTCACGCTCATGTATTGCGTGAAGGTTGAAAAAGTTTGAGATTATTTAAGTATGAAACAATTGCTTGGCTTGTCATCGGGGGTGTAGAAGTTGGGAACATCTTTTGTGTGACGAAAATGAAGCATAGACTAACTATATGATTTTTGTAGGGATGAACTTTCTTTTGCCATGTTATTTTGAGAAGACATGATTGCTTTGAATAGTATGCTTGAAGTGTTACTATTTCTTATGTCAATATGAACTTTTATTTTGAATCATTTGGATCTGAACATTCATGCCACAATAAAGAAAATTACATTGAGAATTATGCTAGGTAGCATTCCACATCAAAAATTCTCTTTTTATCATTTACCTACTCGAGGACGAGCAGGAACTAAGCTTGGGGATGCTTGATATGTCTCCAACGTATCTATAATTTTTTATTGTTCCATGCTATTATATTACCCCTTTTGGATGTTTATGGGCTTTATTTTACACATTTATATCATTTTTGGGACTAACCTACTAACCGGAGGCCCAGCCCGTATTTTTTTTTTGCCTATTTCAGTATTTCGAAGAAAAGGAATATCAAACGGAGTCCAAACGGAATCAAACCTTCGAGAGCGTGATTTTTGGAACGAACGTGATCTAGAGGACTTGGAGTGCAAGTCAAGAAGTAGCCGAGGCCTCCACGAGATAGGAGGCTGCCCCCTATAGGGCGCGCCCCCTGTCTCGTGAGCCCCTCAGGAGGCCACCGACGTACTTCTTCCTCCTATATAAGCCTACGTACCCCGAAAACATCCAGAGAGCCAAAGAAACACAATTTCCACCACCGTAAACTTCTGTATCCGCGAGATCTCATCTTGGAGCCTTTGCCGGCACTCTGCCGGAGGGGGAATCGACCATGAAGGGATTCTACATCAACACCATAGCCCCTCCGATGAGTTGTGAGTAGTTTACCACAGACCTACGGGTCCATAGTTATTAGCTAGATGGCTTATTCTCTCTTTTTGGATCTCAGTACAATGTTCTCCCCCTCTCTTGTGGAGATCTATTCGATGTAAACTCTTTTTGCGGTGTGTTTGTTGACATCCGATGAATTGTGGGTTTATGATCAAGTTTATCTATGAATAGTATTTGAATCTTCTCTGGATTCTTTTTTGTATAATTGAGTTATCTTTGCAAGTCTCTTCGAACTATTAGTTTGGTTTGGCCTACTAGATTGATCTTTCTTGCCAAGGGAGAAGTGCCTAGCTTTGGGTTCAATCTTGCGGCGTCCTTACCCAGTGACAGCAGGGGCAGCAAAGCACGTATTGTATTGTTGCCATCAAGGATAAAAATATGGGGTTTATATCATATTGCTTGAGTTTATCCCTCTACATCATGTCATCTTGCTTAAGGTGTTACTCTGTTCTTATGAACTTAATACTCTAGATGCAGGCATGAGTCGGTCGATGTGTGGAGTAATAGTAGTAGATGCAGGCAGGAGTCGGTCTACTTGTCACGGACGTGATGCCCATATACATGATCATGCAGAGATAATCTCATAATTATTCGCTTTTCTATCAATTGCTCGACAGTAATTTGTTCACCCACCGTAATACTTATGCTATCTTGAGAGAAGCCACTAGTGAAACCTATGGCCCTCGGGTCTATCTCTTATCATATTTTCTTCCAATCTACTTTTATTTGCATCTTTACTTTCTGCATCTATATTATAAAATACCAAAAATATATTTATCTTATCATACTATCTCTATCAGATCTCACTTTCGCAAGTGGCCGTGAAGGGATTGACAACCCCTTTATTGCGTTGGTTGCGAGTTCTTTGTTTGTTTGTGTAGGTGCGTGGGACTTTTGAGGAGCCTCCTACTGGATTGATACATTGGTTCTCAAAAACTGAGGGAAATACATACGCTACTTTGCTGCATCACCCTTTCCTCTTCAAGGAAAACCAACGCAAGCTCAAGACGTAGTATTCGTCTGCCATCGCCGGAGAATAACAACAGGTGTGGGTGAGTAGAGGGATGGCTAGGCCAGCGATGGGAGTACGGTGGGGCGGTGAGGCCTACGCGGCAGCATAGCCGGCCGCGAGGAGGAGGGAGCAGGCAGTCCCGCCGGCGCTTGTTTGAGCGGCTGGAGGAGGAAGAGCAGAGATTGAAGAAGCGCGACGACCGTTGGATGGACATCCAACAGTCACTGCTTGTGCGTCAACCTTTTTTTTAGGAAAGCGTCAAATCTATGGAAAACAGCATACATCCCATCTTCCATTATTTCTAATAATTTACACCCCATTTGCTAATTCTTAAGGTTTTTTTTGGAGCCCATATTCTTTTTGTTAGCATTACAGCCCATATTGTGGCCATGGTTAAAAAATTATACGAAATTTTGCATATTTCGGTGCGGTACGAACTGTTTTTAATCCCGAAATTTCGACTCACATTCAAACTGATTTTAAAAATAAATGTATATCAATATAAAATCCAACAAATTCTCCTCGCATAAAAATTAATGTAATTTAAAATCTCGAAATAAAAAAAAGATATTTGAAACTAATTGTCGGTTTGATGTGTTTTAAAAATGTACAACCCATTTCTCATTACTAATGGGCCATTTTCTCGGCCAGCCGAATGAAAGCTCTCCTCATCTTGAAAGATTTGCAGCTCAACAGGCCTGACAAAGCGACTTACTTGGCAAATTACAAAAAAACTGGGCTGTGGCCATGGACCAAGCTGTCAGCCTCTCCATATACAGTACTCTTCCGATGGAAGTCGTTCCTTGACCACGCCGCGCATAGAGCACCACGGAGGTGGACAACAGCGAGGCCTAGAAAGGGGACGACGCGGAGCCGGGGAAGACGCGGCCGTGGAAGCCCGCACGGAGAGGAGTACGAGGGTTCACTGGTTCGGCTGCGGTGTGAGGCTACCGTCGCCGCAGGGCCTGGCCAGCGGTGGGAATAGTAGGGGCGGTGAGGCCTCCACGGCAGCACAGCTGGCCACGGGAGGCAGGAGCATGCGGTACGACCAGCGCTGCTCTGGGCAACTGGAGCAAGAAGACCAGAGGTTGAAGAAGCATTACGGCCGTTGGATGGACATCATACGGTAACTGGAGCTAGAATCGTTCATATTGACTAAGTTAACAAAGCCCTTCATCCCCGTCAACTTAGTAGGCCCACAAGTCAGCCTCCCACCAAGGTGGGTCCCAGCTAGCCGGGGGAGTATTCATTTTTTGTGCGTAATAAGGAGGCACTTCCGGTGGGTCCGAGCTGACAGCGGGGGAACGTTTTTTTCGTGAAATACGGTGGCCTGTCCGGTGGGTCCCAGCAGTCAGGGGGAAATGTTTTTTTCGCAAAATAATGGTGGCCCGTCCGGTGGGTCCCCGCTGTTAGGTGGAGGAATAATTATTTTGCACGTAATAAGGAGGCACTTCCTTGCGGCTGCCGTGGACCCAGCTGTCAGCCTCTCCACGTACATTACTCTTCCGATGGAAGTCGGTCATTGACCACATTGACCATGCCACACCGAGAGCACCACGGCGGTGGACGACGGCGAGGCCTAGGAAGGGGACGACGCGGAGCCGGGGAAGACGCAACCGTGGTTGCCCACGCGGAGAGGAGTACGAGCATTCACTGGTTCGGCTGCGGTGTGAGGATGCCATCACCGCAGAATAACAGTGGGTGTGGGTGAGTGGAGGGATGGCCTGCCAGTGGTGGGAGTAGTATGGGGGCGGTGAGGCCTCCGCGGTAGCACAGCCGGCCACGGGAGGCAGGAGCAGGCGGCACGACCGGCGCTGCTTTGGGCGGCTGGAGCAAGAAGACCAGAGGTTGAAGAAGCACTATGGCCGTTGGATGGACATCATACGGTCACTGGTGTATTGACTAAGTTGACAAAGCCCTCCGTCCCCGTCAACTTAGTAGGCCAACAAGTCAGCTCAACAATATGGTGGGTCCCAGCTAGCAGGGGGTATTCATTTTTTTTGGGCGTAATAAGGATGCACTTCCTTGAGTGCAAAGATATAGCTGGTGGGTCTGACCTGTCAGCGGGGGGAACATTTTTTTCGCAAAATACAGAGGCCCTTCCTGTGGGTCCTAGCTGTTAGGTGGAGGAATCATTATTTTGCGCGTAATAAGGAGGCATTTCTTGCGTGTGGCCGTGGACCCAGCTATCAGCCTCTCCACGTGCAGTCCAATTCCGATGGATGTCGTTCATTGACCACGTTGACCAGGCCACACCGAGAGCACCAGGGCGGTGGACGACGGCGAGGCCTAGGAAGGGAACGACATGGAGCCAGGGAATACTCGACAGTTGTTTCCCACGCGGAGGAGTACGATGGTTTACTGGTTCGTCTGCCGTCCCCGGAGAATAACAACATGTGTGGGTGAGTAGAGGGATGGTTAGGTCAGCGATGGGAGTACGGTGGGGCCGTGAGGCCTGCGCGGCAGCATAGCCGGCCGCGGGAGGAGGGAGCAGGCAGTCCCGCTGGCGCTTGTTTGAGCGGCTGGAGCATGAAGAGCAGAGATTGAAGAAGCACGACAGCCGTTGGATGGACATCCAGCAGTCACTGCTCTCATGTGTTGACTAAGTTGACAGGGCGTTGCGTGTGCGTCAACCTTTTTTTATGAAAGCATACGCGTCAACCTGTAGTAGGCGCACATGTCAGCCTCAAATCTGTGGAAAATAGCATACATCCCATCTGCCATTATTTCTAATAATGTACAACCCATTTGCTAATTCTTAAGAATGTTTTGGAGCCCATCTTCTTTTTGTTAGCATTACACCCCATATTGTGGCCATGGTTAAAAAGTATACGAAAATTTGCATATTTCGGTGCGGTCAACTGTTTTTAATCCAGAAATATCGATTCACATTCAAACTATTTTGAAAAATAATTTATATAAATATAAAATCCAAATAATTGTCCATGCATAAAAATGAATTGAATTAAAAATCTTGTAATGAAAAAAAAACTGAAACTAATTCCCGGTTTGATGTGTTTTAAAAATGTACAACCCATTTCTGGGCAAACCGAATGAAACTCTCCTCGTCTTGAAAGATTTGCAGCCCAGCAGGGCCGATAAAGCAAGTAGGCCTTGTTTGGGTATTTCTTTAAAAAAATAGAACTGGGCTAGCCATTTTCAGCAATAAAAAAACACAACTGGGCTCATGATGTGGTAAACATAAATAAAACCCTGGCTAGACGGGCCACAGCCCCCGCACAGCCCCATTGTTACCCTGATCCATCGCTAAAACTAGTATAAATAACAACTGCTTGTTCCTCAAAAAAAATTGCGCGACCTGCTGGGTCCCTGGTGTCAGCCGCTCGTAGTGTAATTCTATCGTTTATTGACTATGTTGACAATGGCGTGAGCCCCAGATGTCGAACCATTAGGAGGAACCATATTTTTGGGCTTGTAATATAGAGGCACTTGCTTGCGTACTGCCATGACGCTGGTGGGTCCCTACTGTCATCCTCTCCAGGTACAGTCATCTCCTTGTTCCTCTTGGTTGTTGACGATGTTGACAAGGGAGGGACTAGCCACCATTGGAGGGTACGTACGGTCGGGCGGCGGAGGCGCAGCCAGCCATGGGAGGCGGGAGCAGGTGGAGCCGATGGGGTGGTTTGGTTTGGGCGGCTGGAGGAAGAAGAAGACAAGAGATAGAAGATACACGATAGATGTTGGATGTCAATCCAACGGCTGGTAGGCAGAATCGTTTGTTGACTGGCTAGTAAGTCGACACCACCTTGGATAGGCTATTTCCTCGCGGGTCCCAAATGTCAGAATCCAAATCTGTCATGGTCATGCAGCCTTTCCTATGAAAATTTACATCCCATTTGATGTGCTAGTTCGAAATAAGTTTGTGGGAGCTGGTGGGGTCTAATCACTTGGCTTCTGTAATGCACAGTGAGCTCAAGCAGCCGGCGAGAGTGATGTTATTTCCCTTGGTTGGGATTTGTTACAATATTTCACTCTAAATTAAACAAATGGCAAGCCATTTGCCTTGTTTCAAAGAAAATATGACATTCACAGCCGAGTTGAAAAGGGCAGGAACATCTAACTCCAGCTTACAAACTGTACAAAAGCACGAGGGTTAATTGTTCATCAGGTTTACAAAAAAACCCAGGTTGAAAAGGGCAACAACATCTAACTCCAGCACTGTTTTCGGCAGTTATAGTCAAATAGATCGGTCAGGTCCATAGAATGAACATCCTGGGTCGTAAAATTTACTGGATTATGACCACAATATGTTGTAAATAGAAGCCCGGCACATTCAGAAGCTCTTTTGCCCACCTGAAACTCCATTTTTTGCTCTTCGACATACCCATCCGTCAAAACCATGCTGCTGATAAACTTAAGCCTGATGGACAATAGTAACCTCGCATTCAGCAGGAAGAATGTGACAAATCTAGTGTTTGCACGGTTGGCTACATATCGTTCTAGCGTTATTGTCTTCAATCGAATCTCATGAGAAGTGATAAAATCCCTATGCTTACGAATCCACTGATTGGTTATAACTTTCTTACCCCGTCATGTTGCCTAAATAGACATGAAGATTGAAAATAGTTAAGGTCTAAAAGAAGAGTGTCGAAAGAGCAACAACTGAATGGTTAATTCTAGTACACTATATGCGGGCTTCCAATGTGCGTGAAATTATCACCTTTATATACAGCTTCTCCAGACATGGAAAGCATTGCAGCAAGCCAATAATCTTGTTCAGATCAAAACTATTCATTTGGATATATAAGATCTTGACAGAATCCAGCACCATTGATAGGCCATCCATGGAGAAACTCTTCATTGAGCATAGACCATAATATTAGTACAAAATGTGTACTCCAAGATGATGCATAACTTATGCGTAGAAATTTAAAATGCAGCTTATGGTTAGAAGTGTAGATGATAATATAAAGTACCCGAAGAACTATGGAGCCAAACACCATATTGAAATGAGCATAGAGATCATGTATTACACCCAAGGCCTCCAGTTTAGGCGCAGAGAGGATAGTTATTTGCAACGGTGAATAACTAGAATCAAGGATCAACCTTTGAAGTGAAGGGGCATCCTGGATGATGAGCTACCTTCCGTCAAAAGAAATTCTTACAAGGTTAGGCGACTTTATTTGGAGACAACCGATTCTAACTGTGAAAACAAGCACCAAGCACTCCAGCGTAGGGCAACTGGAGTGGATGATGCTGTGCAATGAGGCCTACGATATACGAACCCGCACAAGTGAAAGTTTCTTGAGAAATGGGAGTCGAAGTTTTAGTACCAGATTGTCTGGTAGGTAGCACAGCGCAAAGGTGGCGGTGTGGAGAGAGGGGGAAAACCGCGAGATGGACATCGGTGCTGAGGGAACAAGTTCATGGCGAGATGGAGTAGTAGAACTCAAGCAGCTGTAGTTCTGTGAATTCAGGGGATTTCAGCCAGGCGTCCACCATGCAGGGCATGGTATGCTTGCTCAGGTAGCATGACAGGATGCAGAGGCTTTGAACGGAGCCCTGGTGGGAGGAGATGATGGCTCTAGCGATTTCAAAATCATTGAAGAGAGATAGCTAACGACAGTCGAGATTAAGGCACGACATGCCATAGAGGGTGCCACCGAATTGAGAGGACTTGGGTGCGGCAGCAATCCTTGGTGGGGAGAAGCGAGATGATCTCCCCAAGGACGGCGTCCGGGAGATCGCTGATGTGGTCCACCCGAGATTCTACAGGTTCCTGGGATCCGGTGGGGGCGGGGTCACCGCTTCTCCCCGCGCTGCCGGGTGCGGGATCTACAACAGGTGTCACCGCTGGCGGGAGCCTCATCTTCTTGGTGCTGGGGTCAGCCGACTCCATTTTCCTCGAGGGCGTCGCGTCGCGCTCATGGATTTGAGCAGAGTAACGAATGACGACCTAGTTGTAGTGCGAGTGAAGAAGAAGGGGAGCTGGGGGTTTTCTGTAGGAGTGAGGAAGAAGGGGAGCTGGGGTTTTCTGTAGGAGTGAGGTGAGGAATTTGGTGGTACGAGTGGAGCGAGCTAACGTGAGGTGGGTGGGAGCGAGGAGGAAGAAGAGCACCCAGGTTTTTCTGGGGGGGGGTGTGCTGGGTGTGGGTAGCGCCTCTCATTCAGTAAATATATGGGCTTTTGAATAGATTTTACTATTTACTAGTGTGGATGGGCTATTTTATCTTGGGCCCAGAGAAACAATTACTACTAGTATAGTGGAGACACTCTACAGCTACCCAGAAAAACAATTACTACTAGTACAGCGGAGACACTCTACCGCTTCTGGCTCCTCCTAGGTCATTGAAACGTCTCCCTCTACTGAATGCATTTATACTTTTGTTCACCGACATGCGGGCCATGCACGCGCGGGCCGAAATGCGACCCACCAAATTAGAAGGCAGTATGCTGGCGGAGAGTCACCCCGGTCGTAGTGCGGCAGTAACGAGCCGTCGTATCACAAAACCCCACCTCCCCGCAGTCTAAGTTTGACGGACGAAGCAACCATCATTTCACTCTTCGCTGAATCCCCTTCTCCCTCACCATCTTCAAGAAAGGCAACACTCGTATCTGCCACTGTTCTTCTCTCCCAACGAAGGGAAGGTAAGCGGATATGTGATGTTGGTATATTTTCGTTCAGAAAAAAAATAACTTTTGAAAAGCAGTAACCGATCCTCACTCTCTTTTTTGTTTCATTGTCATTGCAATTGTGTTTTCCTTTCAGTGGTCTCCTAGTATTCGTCAGTTTCATGATGGACCAAGGAGAACCAGGCAAAGATCTGCTGATATTGGAGCAGACGCGGGAGGCTGATCCCCACGAGACAGAGAGCTCCAAGAAGATGGAGGCAGCCAGCGAGCCGACCCCAGATACACTCACGGCCACTACTGATATGGTCAACGCCCCGCTTGAGGTT